>NC_136996.1:14128522-14261022 GCF_032717465.1 Coenobita brevimanus
TGTCCGGAAGGGGTCCTAAAGGCTGTAACTGGGCGAGAGGACTCCTCCATTTCGACCTGCCAGTACCCGCTGAGGAGGTCTAAAGATGAAAAGACTGCGTTATTTTCACCAAGGGATTCTAGCAAATCAGTGAGGACAGGTAACGGGAAACGGTCTGGAACGGTGACAGAATTGACCTTACTATAGTCGACTACTGGTCTAAAGTTGCCGTCCTTCTTTGGTACTAAGAAAAGTGGGCTATTCCATGGACTGATGGAGGGTTCAATAATATCCTGGTCTATGTTCTGTACCATTTGTTCTGTTTGCTTTCTCTGGCTGTGAGGCAATCGATACACTGGTATGTAAATCGGCTGAGTTCCTGGGAGTAGGTCAATCGTATGTTTGACATGGTCTGTTCTACCCATCGGTTCACCAGGTAAGGCAACCACGTTTCTGTACGAGGTCAGAAGTTCGAGGAGTTGAGGCGCATTTTCTGGGAAATCTGTGCAAGTGAGATATGAGAGCATATCGGGTGAATGCGTCGGCGCAGATCCTGTAGAGTTAATAGTACATACACCGATTGGCGTATCATCAGTCTGGGGATAGGGGGCAAAGCTCTGTGGAGTTTGACTTCAAGGATGACTCTTCCCTTAACCTTAAAGTCTGAGCCGTTGACACCACATAGGCGAATGTCTGGTGGTTCTAGGAAACTGACGTGGTTGTGATGGCGATGAATAATTTGTAAGGAATTTTCGGAGATGAGATTTACTATAGATCCTGTGTCCAAGAAGAATGACGTTGGTATGTCATGACTGCTTCCGAGAATGACTAAACCCGAGGATGTTATGGGACCTACATGGCGGATGGGGAGTTGGGTTTCTGGTTCTACGTGATATTGGTCTGATACGGGCGCGGCGCTTCCCCCGACTGTTGGCGGTTGAGGTAACGACATTCCTCAGTGGTGTAAGTCGTGCTTGATTTGTGGTATTTGCAGTGTGGACGACGTGATCAGGAAGGCGTACGCTGTCTGGTTTGGGAGTGAGGACGTCTGTATGTACGGTCGCAACTGGATGCTCGATGTCCAGGATGACCACAGTACCAGCAAAGAATCGAAGATTGTCTGTTCCGTCGGGCGCTAGATTGATCACGACCTGCGGTATGAGAGCGATGTGTGGCAGGTCTGCCGCGTGTGGTGGGATGGGAGCGAGATTGGTCTGGGGTAGTGGAGGTGTGACAGACTGAGGAGGCCAAGGGTTGGGTGGTGCCCTGATGCGTGTAGTTCAAACCTGTTCTTTCATGAATGGCTTTAGTGACCTGAATAATTTTATCCCCTGGACTGAAACCGATTTCCAAGGCTAGCTCTCGCTGTTTAGGAGTAAGCCATTGAAAGAATCTGAGGTAACCAATTAAGTCAGCAATGTTGGTGAGTGAAAGCATTGGAACGCCATTCTTGTCTTCTAACCATTTCGTGCCTACCAGTAATTGGAGCATCTCGCTACTAGTTGCTTTCATGGTGGTGGCAGCTTCGCGGAGCTTGGCATATTGCGCTGTGACGTGCAAGTCCTCATCTAGTTGGTTTAGGAGATTAATGAATCCCATGAGAGACGCGGTATTTGAATGCTGCCAACAAAGGCTGATGAGTTCCGTACGAATATCAGCAAAGGTATGAATGCTATCGAAATGTCCTGCACGGATCGCGGATCCGATGTCTGATTTACCGTGGTGCAAGTGACCGAGGAGGTAAGCTACTTTGAGCGATTCCTCGATTATTTGTCTACTGTTTATTTCTGTTTCGACTTCTCTGAGGAAATCATAGACAGACCAAGTTGGGTCCTGGCCCGTAAATTTGGGACGATTGGCATCGTCGAGATAGATAGACTGTGGAGGGTTGGCCATGACTGGAAGTGTAGAAGTGGAGGCAGGAGAGGTGTGGGAGAGAGAGAAGGTAGTGGCAGTTAAGGGCGAGCAAGACGGGGTATGAAAGGAGGCAGGAGAGGGAACGACAGGGGAAGTAGTAGAGGAAGAAGAAGGGAGAGTAGAGGCAGGAGGTATCTGGATTTACGAGTGTAGGATGGGTAGTAAGTGATTCTGCGGGAAGTGAAACGGGAGTCTCAGGTACAGATCGGTGGTACTCTTTGCCACTTCGTAAACGAGTGATTTTGTTAGAGTCGGCAGACGGGGTATGAGCAGGTGATGTTTCTGGGTCAAGAGGGCTGGTGGTAAGCGGTGGACGTGGAAAGTATGACATTTAACGCGGGAATGGAAGATGAAAGGATGAAGATGGATATGTAGGTGGAAATGTATAACATAACAATGAGAGAATGGAATACACGAGGTGTGAAAATGAATGAAGGTGTGGGGATGGATGGTTTAAATAAAATGCGAAGGATGAGATGGAGTATAAATAACGTAGGTGAAGATGAAAACGGGGTAATGGAAATGAGATGGAATATTTACAATAACCAATCTGTAGAGAAAATCGAGGATAATCTCTATAGAAAGGAAATATAAACTATAGTTACACAGTAGAGATGGGAGTGTTGAGATGTATGACGTGCAGGGGTGGCTGGGCGTAGCTGGGCTGGGGCGTGGCGGGGCGGGGAGGGGCGGGGCGGGGCGGTGTCGGGCTGGGCTGGGCGGGGCGAGGCGGGGCGAGGCAGGGCGGCGGGGTAGAGACAGCTGGGCGGAGAGGAGAAGAGACGCCGCGATGAATCACTGGCAGGGAGTGGCGGTCTTAGGAGGCTCCATAATGCAGACCAGAGGCGGGCGACGGCGGAGGCCGGTGGTGGGTGGGGAGGGCAGATGTGGGTGCAAGGCAGGTGTAGAGCTGTTGAGTTGCAAATGCAGAGAATGGTGGTGGGCAGGCAGTGGGCAGACAGTGAGAAGTGGCACCGTGGGGGCAGGAGCTATGATGAGTTCGGAACAGGTGCTGGGAACAGGTGCAACAGGTGAGTAGGTCGGCGACGGCGACACATGCGGTCAGGAACAAGGCGGATGGGTGTGGTTGTTTGAGAGGTGAGCACTTGTGAGAAAAATGGTACACTCGAAAAGCACAGCCAAGGTATGACACCACTAGAGGCATGGAGGAGGGGCGAGGCTGGCAGATGCGAGTCGTCGTGTATCTTGTTGTATCACTAAAAATCCAAGGAGGCGGTCAGAATGTGATGGTTCGAAACACCGCTGCTACCAAATGTAACTTGCAATACTTTGGTAATAGAAACTCCGTGTATAAACAGCTACTCGTAGATAAGGAGTTTATTACAAGCTCACAGTAAAATAGTCTGCCCTTCTCGGCTGCCTGATATCAACTGATGCAATAACGCCGTCTTCAGGCGTGGGAAAACATGCTGACCTAGCAAATTTAGTGGGGGCATGTATGCATTGGGGGGGGACATATATACATCGGGGGTAGACATATTGTGGAGGGTACATATATATATATATATATATATATATATATATATATATATATATATATATATATTAGAAATATGAATTAAAAGTACAACAGACACTTCTTTATGTAATACAGTCAACTCTAGAGAAAGAGAAAATATTTTGTTATCAGTTTAAATTTGATAAATATCACTTATGTTTAGTTTTTCTTTTCTGTCTTTCAGTGCATGTGTATATGATTACAGTATTACACAGCTGCATAGCTAAATCGTTTTAGAAGTTGTGTTATTTTTCAAAGTTAAGTAGAGTTTTGTTATTAAAAAACACATGATTTTCGTTATTAAAAAACATACTTTACCTTTCAAAGAAATCAAGGATTAAACATCTTTCATTACTTTCTGAAGTTTCCTGTATTTCTAAAATGCAAATGTTTAATCCATATCGCATTTATAGTTTATATGATGCCCTTCCAGGCTTCCAAGACAGCAGGGATGACATGGCAGAGATGAGAGATTATTGATTATCATTAACAGTCCCTTGAGGCATCGGGTGGAGGTTTTAGTTGCACTCCCGTCTATTGATGTTAGATATTATTTGCTTACTTGAAGAATCGATTCTTGCATCGATTCCAGCAATTCCATTGGCACTGAGAATCGGAATCGTCGATTTCAGTTTTACCGATTCTTGCCCAGCCCTAAAGATAGATGAACGGTAGACTGAGAACATAATCCAAGAAATGATTAGGCAAGCTCCGATGGAACAGTTTAACAACCTATGGGTAAGAGTGCTGAAAGTTAACCGACACAGGCTAAATATGAAGATGTATCATTAAATTCCTAATTGCTAGAGTTTTAGCTGCGGGATACTCTTAAGAAATTAAGTATTACTTTCAGCAGTCATCAACGTCAGTATGGCTGTTATATCAGCCATGCAGATGGCAAGATCAGTGACATTTTAAGTAACGGAGAGATCATTTGTATGAAACTGTGTGACCAGAGGGTTTCCTTGGGAAGAAGTGCAGTAACGGATCAAGTAACTGTATAGGCTAGTAGGAAAAAACAACATTTATGTTTTACATCACATGGAAGAAGAGAGAGAGAGAGAGAGAGAGAGAGAGAGATTATATGGGATGAAGGAATACATACAGGAGATCATTAGTAAACCCTTGCGCAAGTAGAAGTGATATTTCGACGATTAATTGTACTATAACAATACTAGTCTACTGTTAGGTACTGAACAGCAGAATATGTATACAAAGACCTTGTAGTCGATAAGGGAACAGGCTAGAGGTCAGTAAGATATTACTTTATGATTTCAAAAGAGAATTATTAGAAAACAGTTAGGACTACTGGAAATATAATAATACAATGGAATTTACTCTCGCAGAAAGACATGAAGGGATTCAGTTCATTCTTTGAGAAGGCAACACAAGATAATCTGTTCTTAATCTCTCTACTTTGATAGTACCGGTACTTATTTCCCTCCCCCCTAAAATGCGAGGAGATTTAAATTCAATCAAGGGGAAACTTTTCCTGGTAAAAGGATTAATGGAATTTGTCTCTAATCCATTCACAGGTCGTCTCCCTTAATAATCCTGGTGTCATTGTTTTCCACTCACTCTCTTTCTTTGCGGGTGGTTGAATTCAACTTTGGGCTGATCTCTGGTATGCAGTTGAGTAAGCAAGGGTATATCTAACCCCTCTAGTTCGAGAATTACAGCCTAAGCTGAATATAACCGTCAGCAGATGGTAAGAACAAAAGAAAATGCCATCCATCCATCATCCACTCCTATGTCGCCCCACGAGGAGCGTAGAAGCCCGGAGACAAGGAAGTTGGTCCTGACATTTAAGATGAGAGCGACCAGCCTCACTCATCCTTGAGTGACATTACGTGAGCAATAAACCCCGACCATCCCTTGGATATAAACCTGCACTGGCTCAACCTGATTGGAGAACCTTAATTACCCACTAAACCATCAGGTGCCATAATTTGGTTAAAAAAAAAAAAAGTATCCCGTTTCAGGTTAACAAATGTGGATTTCGCTTATATGATAATTGTGGTGGCCACGCACGACAATCCTGTGCATGTGTGGTGCTGCCTGTGTAGGCCACCAGTCAGATTTTTAAATCCAAGATGGTCACCCAGTGCTTACATGCACTGTGATAGTCTCCCTTTCATTCTGTCTCTCGCATGCAAGGCCAGTGAAACACCATCACTATCACCAAAGAACAGTGCCAGTACGCAACGAATAGAGCAGTGTGCGATACTGAGTGAAGTGATAACTTTTTTGTGTATGAGATACTGAAAAATACGACTTACAAATAATCTCTGGCAAGGCTGCTACTCGTAGTTGAAAGCGTGGTGCTATTGAAGGCATTGACGGCAAGCCTAAAAAGGCAAAATTTTATCAGATTTACTCCCAACGTATCCCCACTGAACCCATGTTAAATCTACACTATATTATTTTACGGTAAATCAGTATGCAACAGGTTTACATTTGACATGACCCCATCACATACCATGTCATGACTCTAGTGGGTATGAACTCCCAGGCAACATGAAGTATTTCCTCAGTATGGACTGCAAGGTCTTCGAAATACTGTACTAGCTTTTTCTTGTAACCTTCTAACTACTTGTAACAAGAATTATGATGAATGTGAAAAATCCCAAGGCATTTCATGCCAAAGTAAGGAAAGATAGAATAGGAGAAGAGGGAAGGAAGAAGAAACAGTAGAAGAAAAGGCCCTGCGAAATTAGTTGAGGCAGCGACAGGGACTCTTAATTAAGAGAGGGGAGAGATCAAAACCATGTGGAGATGCAAATGCAGTATCCATCCAGCAACTAAAACTTAACTCTATCATGCCCCCCCCCCCCAACACACACAGGCATCAAGATTTCCCCACACAAAGTCCCTCCTGACATCTCCACAATGACAACGAGCAAAGAAATGGGGGAGACAATGTTAGGTGGGCAAAGACTGGGTCAGGGGGATGTACAGGGAAAAGGTGAAATTGCATATGAAAATCCAGCCAATTTTTATAGAAAACTGGACAGCTGAATAATATCTTTATATGGTTTACAGGAAGGAAAGTACCTAACAGATAATGGACAGTATTGGAAAAGAAGTTGTGAAAAAGGAAGGAGTATGATTTTGAGCCTGCAACCTTACGGCTGATTGTACGAAAATAAATGACACCAGTGCTATGCTTTTAGTCCCAAGCCTTTTATTTTAATACGAGGCTAAGAAGGAAAGAGACGAACTCAATATATGAACTACAGGCTGTGCTAGAGGAAGTGAAAAAAATGGTAGTGTAGTAGTAGTGTAAGAGTAATTAGGTGCAGTAGACTTGAATCCCGAGAATGATATTAGCCCTCTTGTGGTCAAAACAACTCACTTATTCTACTAAAATCAGAGTTTTATTAACTTTATTGTGTCATTTGAGTCTCAGTGTTAATGCTGTCACTAATAATCCTCTAACAGTCACGTCTTCCATAATACAGGCAAACCCCGAATTACGATACCTCTAGATGTGATACCCTGGAATAGTGATGGGAGTAGAAACATCACCCTACCCCGCCTATTGTAGGCCTTCCCCTGGTTTTGCGATGGATTTTTTTTTAATGATATTTTAGACTTAAATTTTGTGTTTAAGTGGAGTTATGAACTGTTTTTAGACTTATATTAATGTGTTTTAGGCTAGTCATAGGTCGAGTGAACAGTCATTTGGAGTAGGGATTCTTGCCCGTCAGACGAGGTACAAAACAGTGTGGACAACTGGGCGACTCAGCAAAGAATATTTCGTGTTTGACCATTGAACTGTCATCTGACCTATCATGGAATACATAATAATAATTTTCAATAAATATTAATAAATATGAAAACCTTAGAGAGTAAGTTTTTCATGCATTGATGAAAACTGTAACATCGATAAATCATGTGTTTACATTCGGGCTGTTCAAGGAAAAACGGTTCGAAAATATAAAGAAATTTCTGAATAAATGTTGGAAAATAAGAGAGATGAAAATAAAGGAGCTCAGTAAGCAGAACAGTAGCTAAAACTACATAAAGAGAGGACTTTATAGGCTATCCCGATCGCTTCAATGATCGATAAAAATGTGTTTACATTCAGATTGTACAAGGGAAAACGCTTTGAAAATACAAAGGAATTTCTAAATAAATGTTGGAAAATAAGAGAAAATAAAATAAAGGAGCTCAGTAACCAGAACAGTAACTAACTTGACATAAAAAAGGGCCTTTGAACAGGCTATCCCGATCGCAACACCAGTCAAATAAATCATGTGTTAACATTCGGGCTGTTCAAGGGAAAGTACTTTGAAAATACAAAGGAATATCTAAAACAATGTTGTAAAATAAGAGGGATGAAAATAAAAGAGCTCAGCAACTAGAATAGTAATAAAAACGACCTAAAGAGAGTGGTGTTGAAAATGCAATCCCGATCGTATCACTGATCACATTCCCCGTCAAGAGAATTCCCCGTCAAAACATCAACAACTGTCTATCACAAGTCGCACCTTAGATGATTCTGCGGCATTGATACATTATTATTATGCATAACAGATACTTATTTAATTGTCCCGGGACCGTCTGATAATAGGAATGTATAGCCTACAGTGCTGCTGCTTCTTCTCTACCGAATTTGAATATGAGTCGGAGATTGCATTCTCCAGTGACCCTGACTGGGTACAAGCGGGACGGGCACTGGTTTTAGGTTTAGGTTAGCTTCTTTTACAGCTGTTAGGCCATTTAGACTGGCTTCAAAC
Source organism: Coenobita brevimanus (assembly GCF_032717465.1). Classification (NCBI taxonomy): domain Eukaryota; kingdom Metazoa; phylum Arthropoda; class Malacostraca; order Decapoda; family Coenobitidae; genus Coenobita; species Coenobita brevimanus. The sequence continues at coordinate 14,136,680 of NC_136996.1, forward strand.
TTTTCCCGGACTCATTTGGGTAGGATTAGAACTTGATTGGGGTTGGAAACCCAATGCTCAAAAACTTATCCCTATACTTTACATGTTAAATCGGCCCCAATTTACGATTGCCCACCTAACGATGGGTTTTTACTCAACCAATTGCATCGTTGAACCGGGGTATGCCTGTACTTTATTCCAGCTAATGCTAAATTGAATTACTCACAGCTTTGATTAAAAATTAAAATGAAGAGCAAAGAAAGAGCACCTTAAAACTTGTGCTTGTACTCTGCTAAACATGCCTAGTAAAGGATAAGCATACACAAATTTGCATACTTATAATCACGCCATAGGGACAGACATATAACACCACTGATGGAAACAATTCACCACTCTGCCATAAATGAGCTTTGTTGTTTTACTAGGACTACGCAAGATTATTTTGTTTAACTGAGGAGAATTCTTTTAGTAAAAGAGTTGAAAATTACAGTATTTCACTTCATCTTTGAAGATCTAAACATTTCCTCATGTATTGCAAATGGTCTGGATTAAGTCAAAATAAAATACTGAAGAGTACCCATGGCAGTAAAAGTTACTGGGTCCAAAATTAAAAATACTTTCACATCACTCTAGGTGCCTGTCTTATCAGTTAGGTAAAGTATCCCACCAATTTTCTACTATATTCTGCTTTACTATTCTTACACTAGTTGTCCAGCCACTCACATTTGCCGATAAAAAAGTCACCAACAAAGTTGTTGAAGTTTCTCTTCATTTGCAAATATTTTAAAGATTTCCAAAAAATTGTTGCCCTATATTAAGATGCTGGTTCGTACAGCACACTAAGTAAATGTGACAAAACAGACATTATATTAGCAAAAACCTAAAGCAATCACATAACACAGTAGGGATGGTAGTGTCTGAAACGGAATCACTGATCACCTACTGTATGCGATGTTCATTAGATCTTTTTCCGCCTACATAGGAACTGATCTACAGCAACACCTTCAATAAAGCTTCTGACAGTGTGGGGAGAATAAAAAAACACCAACTAACATTATCCCCAGAGAAATTCAGGAGTTTGTTCGGTGGATGCCAAGTCTTTACTTTCACAGTCATGGGAGGGTATGACTAAAACTCCAACCCAGCGTTTTTTTTTTTTTTTTTTTAAATAACAGAGCAGAGGAAGAAAAAACAAATGAATAAAAAAACAATCCATTAAAAGATAACTGGCGCCCTCCATTTATAAAAAATCTGTAACAGTTGGACTTGAACAGCTGTAGGTTGAAGTTTGGAGGGAAACAACTTCGGGGAAGCGAGTTCCAGAGATATGCAGTTCGGGGAATAAAAGAATTCTGATAGGCAGTATTTTTGCAATATAGCTGTTTGACATTTTCCAGTCATGATCACTGCCAGATGCCAGTGTAGCACGAGGAAAGGCATGGAGAGGTGGCACAATGGACACAACTTCGTCTGAGCATTTGCCATAAAATTATCTGTAAAATAATGCAAGCGAGGTAACATTCCTTCTTATTTGAAGGGGAAGTAGTTTATTTATTATAGCAGGATTATTAATAATTCCAACAGCTTTGTTCTGAATTTTGTCTAGTTGCTTGACTGCAATCTCTCCACATCCATTCCACAAGGGTGAGCAATATTCTAGCTGAGAGCGCACGTGACTCTTATAAATGACAGCTAACTGCTCGTCAGTGAAGAAGTAATACAGTATAACAAAGATTGACAGCCAATCTCATTTTACCCCCCTTAGAAGGGGCCCAAGGCTATTGTACCATAGTCCACTACATTAAAGGGTTGATGATTAGCCTCTTCCCCTTGGTTGCATAACGTTTATGTTTACGTTTATATTAAGGCTCCAACGTGCTTGCATGCATCAGCCTTTGTCACCTGTGAAAGGCCATCAGTCCAGTTGGGTCACTTTAGCTAATGGAACACACTACTAAACCTACCCCCTAACATCAGTATCATCATGCGGGTTGGGGGGGGGGGATAAGCGTACCGCAGGGCTCATGGCCTCACTCACCCTGCGACTCCACCTACGAAGGTTCCTTCATGCAACCCTCCCTCCCAGGTAGCAGCTTTCCCCTTTTGGTAGCCTACTGTACAGTGCCTGTATCTCTCGACATGACTGATGAACCTGCTCCAGCCCTGAGTTCTATGGCCTTCTCCTTGGTCTCCTGCATCCTAAGTTAACTCTCTCAGGAATCACCCTGTGGCCAGGGTCAACCTCAGGAGAATGGGCCATGTGCTCTAACAACTGGAGATGATGCCGATGTAGTAGGCCTCGACTCAGAAACCCACAGAGTAGTCGCTCGTTATGTAAACTGTCATACCAGTGATATTCCATGATCCTGCAAAGGCTTTTTGTACCAAAGGAGCCACAAATAATGGTAATGTAAAATTCCAGAGTTGAGTAAATTCATAACCCCGTGGGCCAGACCGATACGACAAGAAATCTCTTCATCTGACCTACATTTGTTGTTTACTACACTACCATGATAAGTGAATCTTTCCAAGACTTAATATTCTCACTGGGCATGAACAGACTGAGCTGCTTCATCTAACCAGCCTGGTCTTGGCCCTAGAGACCTTTAATCTCACTTTCATTCCAATTTTCAACGGGTTAAAAAAGAAGAATGAACAGTACTCTATAGTTCACTGCAGGATTGAACCTCCTCATTACGGAGTGTTACAACTATACTCATTTTTTTTTATTTAATCGATGCAAAGACGCGCTTGACTGGTTAGTAATGATTGGCTGAATGCAGCATGTCCAATTAACATCGATGTATTTAAAATAATTACCAGTAATCATCAGTAATTACCAGTAATTATATGAAATACAGTGATGTTGCATTTAGCCAATCATCACCAACCTGTCAAGTGCATCTTCGCCTCGAAAAAAAAAAAAAAAAATGAGCATAGGAAATATTCCTACAGAAGCTTAAGTCGTGTTGGGAATGGTCGTGTAGTGAAGAAAATAGATGTGACATACTTGGTGTTGTATGTCTGGTTAATCTATCTGATTATAGCATCAGTCGAGCAGGGCAGTACTCCCGAGGTGGATGGAAAGCTGATGACAGGGAGTGCTGGAGCTCCCGTTTCATCAGCATCAGTCGAGCAGGGCAGTACTCCCGAGGTGGATGGAAAGCTGATGACAGGGAGTGCTGGAGCTCCCGTTTCATCAGCCCTCAGGACTAGTTCCTGACCATCCCCCTTTGCTGAACTTTTTCAGTGTCTCAGATACACAGAGAGTAGGCCAGCATGCTCTCCAGTACAAATTTCTCTAACTATCTTCACCAAACTACATGCACAGTACACACTACACTTCCTGTTCAAAATTCAACAAAAATGGCGTCTATTAATCAAGCCTCGGAGTCCCCAGGGGGGGGGAACCATAAATGCCCCTGCCATCTGCCCCTCTCCCGGTGACGACTCGAGATGCCTGGAACCACTGTCTGACTCTCTTCTTCTTCATTTCTGCAACATTCGCGGCCTTTCATTTAACTTTTGTTCTGTTGAGCACCACCTCTCCTCCTCTAAACCTCACCTTCTTTTTCTGACGGAGACTCAGCTGTCTGAGGCAACCGACAGCAAACCCTTTTCTGTATCCTCCTACTTTCTCTATACTCATTTCAAAGCCAAAGGTGGCTGTTGTGTATACATACGCAACGACTTATCTTGCTCTCGTGTTCCTGAACTTGATTCTTCTGAATTCTCCACACTCTGGCTTCGGCTTTCCTGTCATTCTCTGACTAATATATCTGTGCTGTTTACTTATCCCCTAATTCTACTGACTATCAAAAATTCTTCGACTATCTTACTTCTACGATGGAACACATTCTGTCCATTTCTCCTTTCTCTGAAATCTCCTTTCTTGGAGATTTCAATGTTCACCACCACCTTTGGCTCTCCTCTCCTTTCACGGATCCACCTGGTGAACAAGCCTACATCTTTTCTATCCTTAATGACCTAGAGCAGCTTGTACAGCACCCTACCCGTATCCCTGACCGCCTTGGAGAGAGCTCCAACATAATTGACCCCTTCCTCACAACTAATCCTTCTGCTTACTCTGTTAATCTTTTGTCTCCGTTGGGCTCCTCCGATCACAACCTTATTACCTTAACCTGTCCTATCACTCCGGTACGGCCTGTGGACCCTCCAGGGAAACGTCGTCTGTGGCATTTTGGAACCGCGAACTGGGAGGCCCTCAGGCAGTACTACTTTGATTTTCCCTGGAATGATTATTGCTTCCATGGCTGTGAGCCATCTGAGTGTGCCTTGCGCATTACGGAGGTTATTCTCTCGGGCATGGAAGCATACATTCCTTTCTCATATCCTTTGACTAACGCAAGAAAGCCTTGGTTTAATCACGCTTGTTCTAATGCTGTCCGCAACAAGGAGAAGGCCTACAAAAGGTACCGGAGCCAACCCACCCCTGAATCACATCATCTTTACGTTTCTGCCCGGAATTGTGCTAAGTCTGTTCTTCGCCCTACTAAAAATAATTTCATCCATACTAAATGCTCTCAACCCTTCAACTCGAATTCTTCCCGCTCCTTCTGGCACCTTGCCAAAAATCTTTCTAACAACTTTACCTCATCATCCTTCCCTCCTCTTTTCTACTCTGATGGTTCTGTAGCTATTTCTTCTACTGATAAAGCAGATCTCTTCGCACAGACTTTCTCCTCCAATTCCACCTTAGACGATTCCGGTGCTGTTCCTCCATCACTTCTCCCCTCTGACTTCCTCATGGCTGACATTAAAATTTCTTCAGTTGATGTATTTTCTGCCATCACTGGCCTCAGTACTAACAAGGCATATGGGCCTGATGGGGTCCCTCCTGTTGTTCTCAAGAACTGTGCTTCTGTGCTTACACCCTGCCTAGGCAAACTCTTTCGCCTTTGTCTGTCAACTTGTACCTTTCCTTCTTGCTGGAAGTTTGCTCTCATTCAGCCAGTCCCAAAGAAGGGTGACCACTCCCAACCCTCCAACTATCGTCCAATTGCTTTAACGTCCTGTATTTCAAAAGTTTTCGAGTCAATTCTTAATAGAAAAATTTTAAGGCATCTTTCCTATCACAACCTTCTTTCCGATCGTCAGTATGGGTTCCGTCAGGGACGCTCCACTGGCGATCTTCTCACCTACCTTTCAGATTCCTGGTCATCCTCCTTTCGGGACTTTGGCGAAAGCTTTGCCATTGCACTTGACATCTCAAAGGCTTTCGATCGAGTCTGGCATAAATCTTTAATTTCCAAACTGCCCTCCTACGGTTTCTATCCTTCTAACTGTGCCTTCATCGCTAGCTTCCTTTCTGGTCGTTCTATAGCCGCTGTTGTAGACGGCCATCGTTCTTCTCCTAGATCTATGAACAGTGGTGTTCCTCAGGGCTCTGTCCTATCACCAGCTCTCTTCCTTTTATTCATCAATGATCTTCTAAGCTGTACATCTAACCCTATCCACTCATACGCTGATGACTCCACCCTTCACCTTTCCATTCGGTTCCCGCAACGCCCATCTCAACAGTTACTTCAAGAAACAAGGGATGAGGCTATGGCACACCTAATGTCTGACTTGGCTCGTATCTCTGACTGGGGTAAAAATAATATGGTTGTCTTTAATGCATCTAAGACTCAGTTCTTACACCTATCAACCCGACAAAATCTTCCACAGGTATACCCATTAATGTTTAATAATATTCAGCTTAATCCTGCATCATCCTTGAACATGCTTGGGTTTTCATTTACTCAGGACTTATCTTGGAAAGATCATATTACATCTCTTGTAAAATCTGCTTCCAAGAGATTGGGTGTGCTAAGCCGACTCCGCTCTTTCTTTACCCCTGCACAATTGTTGACTCTATACAGGGGTTTTATCTGCCCCTGTGTGGAGTACAACTCTCATGTGTGGGGAGGCTCCCCACATACAGCTCTTCTCAATAGGGTGGAGTCAAAGGCTTTTCGTCTCATTAACTCTCCTCCTCTTACTGACTCCCTTCAACCTCTGTCTCTTCGCCGCACTGTTGCATCTTTATCTCTTTTCTATCGCTACTTTAATGGTCACTGCTCCTCTGAACTGTCTGCTTGCATTGCTCCACCTCTACGACGGGCGCGTAGCACCCGTCTGGCAGCAAACTCTCATCCCTTTTCTGTCCAACTCTCTAATGCAAGAGTTAACCATTACTCCCAGTCTTTCATTTATGCAACAAGTCAGCTCTGGAACTGTCTCCCTCTATCTGTATTTCCTGCTGCCTATGATCTCCAGTCTTTCAAAAGCAGTGTGTCCAGGCATCTCAAAATGATCGGATCTTGAATTTGGCTCTCTATTGTATTTTGTTTTTCTCTTGGAGGGAACTGTTACTGCGGGCTCATGGCCTTTGGTTCCTTCTTCCTCGCATAAAAAAAAAAAAATCTTCTAAGGAGCGGCTGCTTCTCTATGAGTTAGTTGTTTTACGGGGAGGGATACCAATCCTTCGCCAACCCACTTGTTGACATGTAGGGAAAACGTATGGGTTAGTTATATGGTTACCGAAGAGCATTGTAAATGGTTTTCTTGCTTACAAGACATCATTAAGCTTGTCACACAAGGGAAAACTACCTGAAAAGGAAGGAAGAGTACTAAAAAGTTACAGGGAGGATGGGAGGAATAGGAAGAGAGGATGGCAGACAGAAAAAGAATGATTAAGGTGAAGGAAGAAGTAGGCAGCATTACATCAAGTGAATGAATGATGGTCGCCATCACCTACAACAAATGTTTGGTTTAGCTGAATATAAATAAGTCAATGCACCAAAGGTAAATAAAGTAAAATCATCCCATCGTTCTGAAAAAAGTAAGTTTTCGTTGTTGTAACGTTTTTCTTTGTCTTTTTACCAACAACTGCTTTAAAAGAGTATATCACACTGGTTAATCTAGTTCTGACAGCTCCTTCTGTTATTTTGTCTTACTTTCTATGTACACACACACACACACACACACACACACACACACACACACACACACACAACACCATTTAGCAATTTCTCCTATCTCTCTCTCTCTCTCTCTCTCTCTCTATCTATCTATCTATCTATCTATCTATCTATCTCTATCTCTGAATTATATATTAGCATTACCACTACCAGATGAAGCGTCTCAAACTCATAAAAAACATTATTTGTTCACTCGATGCAGTAAGACGCATTTTTTTTCCTTTTTACCCTCCAACCGACATATTCAGAGGAGGGTGTTGCTACCTTCCACTTGACAAAGGAGGGTATTGTTATCACTGGTGTCCGCCCATAGAGTTGGGCGGCTGGGCAGCTGGCTGGGCGTAGATTTTTCATTTCTTAAGCAAATCTCAGAAAGTATTAAATATAGAGTCATCAATCTCCACACAGTTATGTGTCTCATGGGGAACTGGTTCCTATTTATAAGTAGAATGTTGTGTCTTACCTAGTTTTTGTTTTTCTCTAAATATTGAAAAAGTTAAAATGCGTAGATATTTCTTTTCCGGAGCAAAATTCAGAAAGTATTAATTATAGTCATGAAATTTTCACGTGTCATATAGTGAACTGATGCCTTTAGATAGGTAGGATGCTGTGTCTTTTTTTTTAATAATGAAAAAGTATAAAAATATTTTTTCCTCAGATTTCAGTACGCCCTGCGCGAGGATTGTGAAGCGACGAGGTTATGTTAACCATGGATAAACTACTGAAATTTTCAGGTTTTAATGCCTGTGTGTTATACAGAGGTGGACAGAAGGGCCGATATGCGCTTGGTTAGGTGTGCAGGGAGGTGGGTGGTACTGCTTGGTCAGGCGGAGAGTTGCAACGATGATGTTGGTGATGCTACTGGAGGTGGTGGTGGTTGAAATGATGACAATAGCAATTATGATGATGATGGTAGGGTTGGTGGTGGTGGTGGTGGTGGCAATGACGATGATGATGATGATGATGATGATGATGATGGTAGATGATGATGATGATGGTTGATGATGATGATGATAGTGGTGATGATAGTTAAGATGATGATGATAATGATGATGATGATGATGATGGTAGTGTTCGTTGTGATGATGCTGAATGATAGTGGTAGTGGAGATGATGATGACGATGGTGGTAGTGGTAATGATGATGATAATGAAAAAAAATTTCTGTAAGAGCAAATGAATGGAGGAAGAAAAAACAAAGAAAAAAAAAAAGTCCATGCGCCTAAAGGCATCCTCCATTTATAAAAAGAACTGGATTTGCATTAAAGTGGATTAAATGATTGTGGGAAGCAACTCTCAGGAAGTGAATTCCAGTGAGTAGTATTTCTGAGGATAAGCGATTTTTGATAAGCAAAGGTTCTGCATTGCGGGGGAAAGATGTAAGTTCATTGGTGCTCCCAGCTGCCCGATTATTTCGCGAGAAAATGTGAAGGGGAGGCACAATTGAAGCAAGTTCGTCAAACTGTAAAAATATCGGTAAAAAGAATGCTAGATGTAAAATCTCTATGTACTGGTAATAGAGGTAGGTCATACGTAACGGCAGGATTATTGATTAATCAAATGCCTTTACTCTGAATTTTGTCCAACTGCCTCAGTGCAACTACTCCACATCCACTCCACAGTGGCGAACAGTATTCGATCTGAGAACTCATATGACTTTTGTATATTGTGGCCAACTGCTCGTCAGTGAAGAATTCCCGAACTCTGTATAGAAGTTCCAATATTTTAGAAGCATTTTTTTGCAATGGATTTAACATAAAATGATGTTGATGATGGTTTATTGAGATGTTTGTGATGATGATGACGATGACGGTGGTGGTGGTAAATGAGATAATGATGATGATGATGATGATGATGGTGATTTTCTTTGTCATCTGTTTAAGTTTTAATGTATCTGTGTTATGCAGGGGAGGGGGGGGGGATGAGGGCCGTTACACGGTTGGTTAGATGTGCAGGGAGGTGGGGGGTAAGTGCTTAGTCAGTTGGAGGGCTGTAACAGTGTAGCGTTGTCAATGTTTATCATCGTAAAGGTGGGAGGCAGGGCGGCTGGCCGGGCGTAGAGATTTTGTTTCCAGGCCAGAACTCAGAAAGTATTCACTACAGAGTCACGAAATTTCTCATAGTTATGTGTCTTATAGTGAACTGGTGCCTCTTCATGGGTAGAATGCTGTTTTTAAGTAGTTGTTTTGAAAGTAATGAAAATGCCAATAAACAAAAATTCCCCGAGATTTCAATGCGACCTGAGCAAGGAATGTGTAATGCCCAGCTTATGAATCCTTAACGCGTTCTCCTTAGCCCACTTTTAAAAGAAAAGATTAGGCAGGAAGGGAGGGCCGTTATGCACTTGGTTAAGTGTGCAAGGAGGTGGGGGGTTATGTGCTTGCTCAGAGGGAGAGTTGCAACAGCGTAGCACCGCCTATGTTTATGTTAATTACTTGTTTTCGATATTCGCATGTAACAATAGACAAATAAGTCCCCGTACTTAAAGTACAGCTAAAAGTCTATCCAGAGAGAATAAAAACTGGATGTTTTGGTCCAATGATAAAATACAGGACGGCTGTCAGAAAGGACCCGAGATTAATATGTGTCCAGTGATAAAATACAGGACGGCTGTCCGAAAGAAGTCGATGTCGGTTCTGGGTTAAGGCAAGGAATGATGTAAGGATCAGATTTGCGCTAAAACAGTCTTATATGACCTTTCACAAGACCCACTAAGGTGTTATAAAAACAATACTACTACACTAACCCTTGAAGAACACTGCCCTAGTATGTATTCAATATGGATGATAGATATTAGGGCTTAAATGGTGGCATGAAAGGGGTGTTTCCTAGGAGGATACTTATAACTGAGGAAACGAAGTGTCTATTCAATACTCAGAGGGACAGCCACAACGCTGGGGCACCACACTCTACCGGGACGGTGGCTCCCAGGAGATCCCTTGGGAGGTGATGCCATCGCGAAGATGAATCCTATCGACAATCAAGAAAGTGAGACAACATTAGCAGGATGAAGGCAAATGCTAAGAAATAAGTATGAGAATGCAAAACGTCAATATATAAAAGGAGTGGAACGAGAAAAACATTATGGACATGTGAAAGGGTATAATTTTGACCAGATACTAAGAAGGTAATAATTATGAGAGTAATAAAGTGAAAGAAATAACCGTGAAAAAGAAGATTAGTAAGAGGTCTGAAATATGGAATCTGATTCACATATTGAGGAAGAGAAATGCTTAATCTGGGGAGGATACTAGAAAGGTAAGAATGGTAACATGGAAATAACTACAGTACAAAATAACTATGTTATACCTGCTGTTGTTAACCTAGGCTCATCGCAATGTGTACCCAGTAGACTGTAGGCTGAAGTTCCCCTACCGTTTCCCGTGATATGGAGAGAAATGAGGGGCGTTTGCATGACGAGGCAACAGAGAAAAACCGGCTTTCGGTGCCACCGCGTGAAGGCGCCGCTCTTCTGCACATGATATAGCTATGGAGATGGGAAACAATAAGCGAATACAATGAAGCTTCACTTTGATATGATATTAGGAAAATGTAGAGAGTGACAAGATGATACCGTAGCGATAACTATGGAATAACTATGAACCGACATCTGGAAAGAAGAATGAGAAATATAAAAATAAATACAGAGACGTTTTTATTTGGTGAGGATATTAGAAGAGTAAGTAATAGTAAGAGTATTAATAATGAATTATATTATTATGCTAATACAAGAACTGGAGGCAGAATAACGCCAATGTGAATTAGAAAAGTGATGCTGAAAACAAAATATGGCAAAAACTGAAAACATATGTATCATGATATCAAAACAGTAATAAATAAATCATGATAGTACTAAAACAAATTGTTGTATTAAATACTGTTAAACTAGCAATGAAAATGACGGTAAAAAAAGAAAATAAATGATGAAAACTATATATGAATAAGAGAGTCAATATTTTTATACTTTACTCTCAGATTATAGTGAATTTGTAAAACAAAATAGTAGGCTAACACAGTAACTAAGAAAAATTAAAGGGAAAATATAAAACTATCTCTGAAAACGATTAAGAAAGTTTATTTTGAGACGTTGTCTGGAAGGTGGCAGAAATTAAAGTCATGGTTGCTACACTAGAAAAAAAAAAATGAAAAAGAGGTAGAATTACGATTTCTTAAGAAAAAGGATTATGCTAAAAAGGAGCAGCTTTATTCTGAGAGGAAATCAGGAGAGCAACAGAAACTTGGTAAGATAAAATGATAAAAATAACTATGAAAACTGATGGTACTTCAAGACTGCCAACATTCCCAGGCTAATGCAGGATGATCTCCACACAGCTACAGTACACTGACATTCTTATGTGAAAATGTCAAGATGATTAATAAATAGAAGAAGAACACAAGTCTCCCAATTTGAATGTGCATGGTTTGATTTAGACCACATAAATTCCTATAAGAAGAATAAATAAAAGAAAGAGTCTGGAGGCGTTTGATCTAGGAACAATTGTGCCAGGTTCAAGTGAACTGATGAAGTTGTGAAAGAACAAAACCTGGCTGAAAAAGTGTTTCGAAGAATGATAAAAGCAAAGAAGAATGGAAAAACTATGGAAATACAGAACTTCTTCTCAATATGGTGTTGGGACCTAAATGCACTGTAGGTAAATAAAACGAGAAAAGTGAAAAAAAGCTATTTGCTAAATGAAGAAATACAAAAAATATTAACACATCAAATAATCGAAATGGAACGTCGAGTCCCATTCACTTCTATCTGCCTCCTCGTTTTTATTTCTTAGTCTCTTCCTTTCAAAACTTTTCCTCTACATTTTCTCTCTTCACCTGCTTAAAGGCCGCCGAAGACGGCCTTTTCCCTCGATGACAAATGGCCAAAAATGAGACATAACTCGGGAACTGGTGGCCCGATTGGACTGGAAATTGGTTTATTCTTCAACTTTGAGCATTGTAACTGTACCTTCCTATAACAAATGATGCACTACGTTCTGTACTTTCGGCTGTGTTACGATAACTTCAGTGCCAACCAAGAAAGTGATCCGTCAAATGGCCCCCGAGTGAAAGGTCAGAAATGAGTCATAACTCGGGAACCTTTGGCTCGATTGCAACAAAGTGTTTTATTCTTCAAGTAAGAACATTTTAACTGTACCTTGCTCTTATCAAAAATTGCACTACAGTGCGCCGTTTTTGCTGAGCTATGTTCACTAACGGACAAGCCAAAAAACCAACAAACATACAGGAATTGGATCATTATAATATAGATTACTTCTCAACCCGACATCATTTGCCTCCCACCTTCCGACCATTTTTTTTCCTTTCCTTCCTTTTCCATATTCCATCCTTTTTACCATTACATGAAATTCTAATATCATATTTAAAGCAGCTTCCTCATTTTCGCTCCATCGTTTCAGGGATATTAATTTTTGTGGTTCTACAGTCGAATTTACACCAAGATCTGGCCACAAGATTCTGTGTAATTACCAGCAAATTCTGATCTCAAGCGAAATCTTTAATCAACACATATTTATTTAGATTTCTTACCTGTAAATATGGAATTGGATGTAAAACAACAGTTGCATGTTCTATTCTGTCGGAAGAATATGTGCACATCTGGCCCGTTTCGCAGAGAAGTCCAGCGACATGGCTGGGTCTCATAAATTTTACAGTCTGACAAACACTGTCCTATTTTAGCAAAGGGACAAATTAAATGTCCTTATTTCCAAGATTCTAAACTGATGTATCCCAGTTAATTCGCTACTTCGAGGCCCCAGAATAATGCCAATATATCTGTTACTATTCAGCAAATTTCAATGAAAGTCCGTACTGCCTAACTTCATTCTGTCATCCATATACTGTATTTAAGAAAATCCGCGTTCTCTGAATGTAAACAAACATGTGCCGGAAATGATGCTGCACTCCCACCCGTGTGGTGCTGGGTAAGCATGAGTAGGCCAGCGCCATGGATCCAGTGATTAAATCGTATTCAATAATTACTGTGTATTATTAATTCCCATTATGTAATTCAAACTGTTGTCATTATTTCCTAGTTACCTTAAAAGAAATGTGTTTAAAGGCCTGCCATATATACTTAAAATACATTATTAGGCAGAATGCAATCATCCCATTTGATAAGTTGCGCAGGTAATTTGTTTATATGGTTTATGATGTCCAGTTATGTTTCAACTCTGAAGGAGACAGATATCAAAAGTTGCTGCAACTGTGGGGAAACTGTAATGAAGTGAAGAAACTAATTACCAAGTTTCACTTGACTCAGTTCTTAGTGATCAAATTAAAATTATCCTGAGGCCTAAGAGAAGCGAATCACCCTTTATGCATAGTTGATTGAGGTCTTAACGTACTTACTTTTTTCTTACTGTATTCCTTTAAAACTAAAATTTCGTGACAAACCATAATACTTTTTTTTTTTTTTTTTTCGAATGATACACCCTTAACATTCACTCCTGGTATCAAAATTTGTTTGAGATATCTCAAAATCCGACCTGAAACACTGCAAGAACTATGTATTTTGTCGAAAATGTAGAGCCATAATATAAAGAAACAAGCACCATGATGCCAAACCATGAAGTTTAATAACATCTCATTCCGATTTCACACAGACCGGAAATGGAAGAGAAGGTATTGTCGAAAAATGTGCAGACATAAAATATTATTCTCTCTCTCTCTCTCTCTCTCTCTCTCTCTCTCTCTCTCTCTCTCTCTCTCTCTCACTCTCTCTCATAGAAAAAAGACAAAACTACTTGTCTTCGAACACCTTATTTCATACTGCCTTCCGTTAGCCATGATTGCATAGCATGACTGTAATGAACACTCCGGGGCGAAGAGTCGTCCAGTATTTCACCTCTTCTGCCCCTCATTTTCGTGTGCTGGCTAATGTTGATGAGGCGAAATAGCTTTGGTATCTCTGTCTGTCCATAGACATGAAATTTTTCCTCAGTTCCAATTCTCCCACATCACAGTTTCACTTTACTGACTATTAAAAATGAATCTAGAGGGTTGGATATATTTCTGTGCCCATACATTCAGAAGTTCGTCTAACAGTGTGACTCTTCTACTTTTCTTCTGTTGGCTAATATTCCTTAGGTGAATGAGTCTTGGCGTGTTTTTTGTGCTCACTGTTGATTGTTTGAGATGATATGGTGTACCATTATTTTTTTGTTTCATATTATGTTTATTGTTATATTTTCTTACAGTACAGTTCCGCAAGTTCTCTTTATCTTCTGTCATCTACAGCATCACCTCTCTCTCTCTCTCTCTCTCTCTATCTATCTATCTATCTATCTATCTCTATCTCTGAATTATGTATTAGCATTACCACTACCAGATGAAGCGTCTCAAACTCATAAAAAACATTATTTGTTCACTCGATGCAGTAAGACGCATTTTTTTTTCCTTTTTACCCTCCAACCGACATATTCAGAGGAGGGTGTTGCTACCTTCCACTTGACAAAGGAGGGTATTGTTATCACTGGTGTCCGCATATAGAGTTGGGCGGCTGGGCAGCTGGCTGGGCGTAGATTTTTCATTTCTTAAGCAAATCTCAGAAAGTATTAAATATAGAGTCATCAATCTCCACACAGTTATGTGTCTCATGGGGAACTGGGTCCTATTTATAAGTAGAATGTTGTTTCTTACCTAGTTTTTGTTTTTCTCTAAATATTGAAAAAGTTAAAATGCGTAGATATTTCTTTTCCGAAGCAAAATTCAGAAAGTATTAATTATAGTCATGAAATTTTCACGTGTCATATAGTGAACTGATGCCTTTAGATAGGTAGGATGCTGTGTCTTTTTTTTTTAATAATGAAAAAGTATAAAAAAAAATTTTCCTTAGATTTCTGTACGCCCTGCGCAAGGATTGTGAAGCGACGAGGTTATGTTAACCATGGATAAACTACTGAAATTTTCAGGTTTTAATGCCTGTGTGTTATACAGAGGTGGACAGAAGGGCCGATATGCGCTTGGTTAGGTGTGCAGGGAGGTGGGTGGTACTGCTTGGCGAGGCGGAAAGTTGCAACGATGATGATGGTGATGCTACTGGAGGTGGTGGTGGTTGAGATGATGACAATAGCGATTATGATGATGATGGTAGGGTTGGTGGTGGTGGTGGTGGTGGCAATGACGATGATGATGATGATGATGATGATGATAATGATGGTGATGCTGGTAGATGATGATGATGATGATGACAGTGGTGGTGATAGGTAAGATGATGATGTTGATGGTAGTGTTCGTTGTGATGATGCTGAATGATGGTGGTAGTCGAGATGATGATGACGATGGTGGTCGTAGTGGAGATGATGATAATGATGATGATGATGAAGATTTTTTTTATAAGAGAAAATGAACGGAGGAGGAAAAAACAAAGGAAAAAAAAAAAAAAAGTCCATGTGCCTAAAGGCATCCTCCATTTATAAAAACAACTGGATTTGCATTAAAGTGGATTAAATGATTGTGGGAAGCAACTCTCAGGAAGTGAATTCCAGTGAGTAGCATTTCTGAGGATAAGCGAATTTTGATAAGCAGAGGTTCCGCATTGCGGGGGAAAGGTGTAAGTTCAATGGCGCTCCCAGCTGCCCTATTATTTCGCGAGAAAATGTGAAGGGGAGGCACAATTGAAGCAAGTTCGTCAAACTGTAAAAATATCGGTAAAAAGAATGCTAGATGTAAAATCTCTATGTACTGGTAATAGAGGTAGGTCCTACGTAACGGCAGGATTATTGATTAATCAAATGCCTTTACCCTGAATTTTGTCCAACTGCCTCAGTGCAACTACTCCACATCCACTCCACAGTGGCGAACAGTATTCGATCTGAGAACTCATATGACTTTTGTATATTGTGGCCAACTGCTCGTCAGTGAAGAATTCACGAACTCTGTATAGAAGTCCCAATATTTTAGAAGCATTTTTTTGCAATGGATTTAACATAAAATGATGTTGATGATGGTTTATTGAGATGTTTGTGATGATGATGACGATGACGGTGGTGGTGGTAAATGAGATAATGATGATAATGATGATGATGATGATTTTCTCTGTCATCTGTTTAAGTTTTAATGTATCTGTGTTATGCAGGCGAGGGGGGAGGGATGAGGGCCGTTACACGTTTGGTTAGATGTGCAGGGAGGTGGGGGGTAAGTGCTTAGTCAGGTGGAGGGCTGTAACAGTGTAGCGTTGTCAATGTTTATCTTCGTAAAGGTGAGCGGCAGGGCTGCTGGCTGGGCGTAGAGATTAAGTTTCCAGGCCAGAACTCAGAAAGTAATCACTACAGAGTCATGAAATTTCTCATAGTTATGTGTCTTATAGTGAACTAGTGCCTCTTAATGGGTAGAATGCTGTTTTTAAGTAGTTATTTTGAAAGTATGAAAAAGCCAATAACTAAAATTCCCCGAGATTTCAATGCGACCTGAGCGAGGAATCTGTAGTGCCCAGGTTATGAGACCTTAAGGGGTTCTCCTTACACCCACCTTTAAAAGAAAAGATTGGACAAGGAGGGAGGGCCGTTATGCACTTGGTTAAGTGTGCAAGGAGGTGGGGGGTTATGTGCTTGCTCAGAGGGAGAGTTGCAACAGCGTAGCACCGCCTATGTTTATGTTAATTACTTGTTTTCGATATTCGCATGTAACAATAGACAAATCAGTCTCCGTAATTAAAATACAGCTAAAAGTCTATCCAGAGAGAATAAAAACTTGATGTTTTGGTCCAATGATAAAATACAGGACGGCTGTCAGAAAGGACCCGAGATTAATATGTGTCCAGTGATAAAATACAGGACGGCTGTCCGAAAGAAGTCGATGTCGGTTCTGGGTTAAGGCAAGGAATGATGTAAGGATCAGATTTGCGCTAAAACAGTCTTATATGACCTTTCACAAGACCCACTAAGCCGTTATAAAAACAATACTACTACACTAACCCTTAAAGAACACTGCCCTAGTATGTATTCAATATGGATGATAGATATTAGGACTTAAATGGTGGCATGAAAGGGGTGTTTCTTAGGAGGATACTTATAACTGAGGAAACGAAGTGTCTATTCGATACTCAGAGGAACAGCCACAACGCTGGGGCACCACACTCTACCGGGACGGTGGCTCCCAGGAGATCCCTTGGGAGGTGATGCCATCGCGAAGATGAATCCTATCGACAATCAAGAAAGTGAGACAACATTAGCAGGATGAAGGCAAATGCTAAGAAATAAGTATGAGAATGCAAAACGTCAGTATATAAAAGGAGTGGAACGAGAAAAACATAATGGACATGTGAAAGGGTATAATTTTGACCAGATACTAAGAAGGTAATAATTATGAGAGTAATAAAGTGAAAGAAATATCTGTGAAAAAGAAGATTAGTAAGAGGTCTGAAATATGGAATTTGATTCACATATTGAGGAAGAGAAATGCTTAATCTGGGGAGAATACTAGAAAGGTAAGAATGGTAACATGGGAATAACTACAAAATAACTATGTAATACCTGTTGTTGTTAACCTAGGCTCATCGCAATGTGTAACCAGTAGACTGTAGGCTGAAGTTCCGCTATCCTACAGTCCACCATTACCCTTTTCCGTGATATGGAGAGAAATGAGGGGCGTTCGCATGACGAGGCAATAGAGAAAAACCGGCTTTTGGTGCCACCGCGTGAAGCCGCCGCTCTTCCGCACACGATATAGCTATGGAGATGGAAGCAATAAGCGAATACGATGAAGCTTCACTTTGAGATAATATTAGGTTCAGTAGCGTCGTCCGGGATTCCGAATTTAGGCCTACTTTGCGTTGCGGAGGAGACGCTCCAAGGCCTACGGCGCTCGGCTGCCATGACATCTCAGTTTGTACTCTGTCCTGTGTGTGTGAGGTGTGTTCGTGTTTTTCCCGTTTTTTTCTCATCTGCTGTAGCCAATTGTCCGGTATTCCGTACAACTCTATTAAAATAGGACCTTGTGAGTGTGCCAACGAAACATATCCTGTAATGTGTCAAATTTTATTCCAGGAGAAATAGATTTTGTCAGGATTCACAAAAACTAACAGTATTTTAAAATAAGACCTTGTGAGTTTGCCTACGAAACATATCCTGTAATGTGTCGAATGTATTTTCCAGGAAAAATAGATTTTTTCAGGATTCAGAAAAACTAACTGTATTTTAAAATAGGACCTTGCGAGTGTGCCTACGAAACATATCCTGTAATGTGTCGAATTTTTATCCTGTGCGGCATAAGGCCTAGGGAGGCTGGAGCATATCGGGAGACGTCTGCACTTCATGTGTGGCACAAATCATCACCATCAGGCAACACTGTGGCTGGCAGTGGTGAAAAGATTACAAGGATGTAGCATTTTTTGTCATTTTTACACATTTTTTGTTTTATTTTCTTATAATGTTGTTTTAATTAAATACATTTAGTTCATAGTTCCTAGAGTTAAGATTAGCATCCAATTTAAGTGAAATTTTTCTGAAATAAATTGTACCATTCCTATATGTATATTTCTACCCCCAAAGTTTGTGCGGGATTCCGGACATCGCTAGTAGGGACGTGATGCTGACGACGCTACTATTCCACGAAAATGTAGAGAGTGACAAGATGATACTGTAGCGATAACTATGGAATAACCATGAACCGATAACTGGAAAGAAGAATGAGAAATATAAAAATATAGTATATACAGAGACGTTTTTATTTGGTGAGGATATTAGAAGAGTAAGTAATAGTACGAGTATTAATAATGAATTATATTATTATGCTAATACAAGAACTGGAGGCAGAATAACGCCAATGTGAATTAGAAAAGTGATGCTGAAAACAAAATATGGCAAAAACTGAAAACATATGTATCATGATATCAGAACAGTAATAAATAAATCATGATAGTACTAAAACAAATTGTTGTATTAAATACTGTTAAACTAGCAATGAAAATGACGGTAAAAAAAGAAAATAAATGATGAAAACTATATATGAATAAGAGAGTCAATATTTTTATACTTTACTCTCAGATTATAGTGAATGTGTAAAATAAAATAGTAGGCTAACACAGTAACTAAGAAAAATTAAAGGGAAAATATAAAACTATCTCTGAAAACGATTAAGAAAGTTTATTTTGAGACGTTGTCTGGAAGGTGGCAGAAATTAAAGTCATGGTTGCTACACTAGAAAAAAAAAAAATGAAAAAGAGGCAGAATTACGATTTCTTAAGAAAAAGGATTATGCTAAAAAGGAGCAGCTTTATTCTGAGAGGAAATCAGGAGAGCAACAGAAACTTGGTAAGATAGAATGATAAAAATAACTATGAAAACTGATGGTACTTCAAGACTGCCAACATTCCCAGGCTAATGCAGGATGATCTCCACACAGCTACAGTACACTGATATTCTTATGTGAAAATGTCAAGATGATTAATGAATATAAGAAGAACACAAGACTCCCAATTTGAATGTGCATGGTTTGACTTTAGACCACATAAATTCCTATAAGAAGCATAAATAAAAGAAAGAGTTTGGGGGCGTTTGATCTAGGAACAATTGTGCCAGGTTCAAGTGAACTGATGAAGTTGTGAAAGAACAAAACCTGGCTGAAAAAGTGTTTCGAAGAATGATAAAAGCAAAGAAGAATGGAAAAACTATGGAAATACAGAACTTCTCCTCAATATGGTGTTGGGACCTAAATGCACTGTAGGTAAATAAAACGACAAAAGTGAAAAAGAGCTATTTGCTAAATGAAGAAATACAAAAACTATTAACACATCAAATAATCGAAATGGAACGTCGAGTCCCATTCACTTCTATCTGCCTCCTCGTTTTTATTTCTTAGTCTCTTCCTTTCAAAACTTTTCCTCTACATTTTTCTCTCTTCACCCGCTTAAAGGCCGCCGAAAACGGCCTTTTCCCTCGACGTCAAAAGGCCAAAAATGAGACATAACTCGGGAACTGGTGGCCCGATTGGACTGGAAATTGGTTTATTCTTCAACTTTGAGCATTTTAACTGTACCTTCCTGTTCTGTACTTTCTGCTGTGTTACGGAAACTTCAGTGCCAACAAAGAAAGTGATCCGTCAAATGGCCGCCGAGTGAAAGGTCAGAAATGAGTCATAACTCGGGAATCTTTGGCCCGATTGCAATAGAAAGTGTTTTATTCTTCAAGTAAGAACATTTTAACTGTACCTTGCTCATATCAAAAATTGCACTACAGTGCGCCTTTTTTGCTGAGCTATGGTCGCTAACGGACAAACCAACAAACATACAGGAATTGGATCATTATAATATAGATTACTTCTCAACCCGACATCATTTGCCTCCCACCTTCCGACCATTTTTTTTCCGTTCCTTCCTTTTCCATATTCCATCCTTTTCACCATTACATGAAATTCTAATATCATATTTAAAGCAGCTTCCTCATTTTCACTCCATCGTTTCAGGGATATTAATTTTTGTGGTTCTACAGTCGAATTTACACCAAGATCTGGCCACAAGATTCTGTGTAAATACCAGCAAATTCTGATCTCAAGCGAAATCTTTAATCAACACATATTTATTTAGATTTCTTTCCTGTAAATATGGACTTGGATGTAAAACCACAGTTGCGTGTTCTATTCTGTCGGAAGAATATGTGCACCTCTGGCCCGTTTCGCAGAGAAGTCCAGCGACATGGCTGGGTCTAATAAATTTACAATCTGACAAACACTGTCCTATTTTAGCAAAGGGACAAATTAAATGTCCTTATTTCCAAGATTCTAAACTGATGTATCCCAGTTAATTCGCTACTCCGAGGCCCCAGAATAATGCCAATATATCTGTTACTATTCAACAAATTTCAATGAAAGTCCGTACTACCTAACTTCATTCTGTCATCCATATACTGTATTTAAGAAAATCCACGTTCTCTGAATGTAAACAAACATGTGCCGGAAATGATGCTGCAATCCCACCCTTGTGGTGCTGGGTAAGCATGATTGGCCAGCGCCATAGATCCATTGATTAAATCATATTGAATACTGTGTATTTTTAATTTCCATTATGTCATTCAAACTGTTGTAATTGTCGCGGGGTTTTTAAAATATCACGGTGTTTTTAAAATAAATGCTTAAATATTATTTAAATGATATTAATATTTAATAACATTAAAGAGCAGGGACAATGACTGTCTTGCTACATCAAGCAATGATTACTTTACGCTGCTTCTTCGCACGATTCTCCAAGAACGAGAATTTATAATCTTTCTCAACAGTACACAGCAGAGACTAATTACTCACAAATGCTGAATTAGTACTGTTAGCCTCTGAAGAAAGTTACTTCATCCCTGACAATAAATAACTAATACTAATAATAATATCAGGTCCTTGCTGATGCATAACTCCTAAGTGGCACAACGGATTTTAAGTTAATACAACAAGACTGGTCTATGTACCAGTTATGAATAGCAAAACGTTTATGCAAGCTAGGAGCTATATGGAAAATAAGCTTAATTTGGAGAAATGAAACAAGATTTTACTTTACATTAAGCTCAAGAAAAAGAATTGTTAAATTTATTGATTACAAAAATAAATTTAACGTTACATTTCAAATCAAATCAATGAGACCGCACTCACTCACTCACGCAAAAGCTAAATCCTTACGCCTAGAAAAAAAACACCTTAATTAAACTCTTAAGACTAGGGAAATACAAGAAGGAAATACTGGTCGATGAATGCTTTGTATCACCAAGGTGGGAGCACTGGAGACTGTGATCTTGTGGAGCTTGGGTGCTAGCTGACCTCTCCTCTCACACTTCTGGAGCACAGGACCTCTCTCCGTCAAAGCAACAACTAGACTCACTAAGTCGTGGGAACAAAAGGGGGAGCAGTAGGCCGCATTTTCTAACGGTCGAGGCAAGCAGGGGCGAACAATAAAGAAACAATAGTATCGCTCAGTACAGCACTTAGTGACGTGCATTAAATCGGTCACTTTTGAAAACAGTGACGAATGTTTTGAAAAGTATACCCCGAAATGGAGAGAGAAACGGTTAACTGAGCGATACACAGTGAGTTTTCCACTAATAGTTCGTGGCTTCTCACAAAAGGGGAATGTCGCGAATTTGATTCGTGACATTACGCCCCTACAAAATTAAATTTTTTCCTTATGGGAAAAAATTTGTGGATATATATATATATATATATATATATATATGTACACATCCTAACTCAGTCACACAAGATACACACTGTGGTGTGTGTGCTATCCTGCTACAGGAGAAAGTCACAGTCGCCAGTGAGCGAAAAAACCTCGTATTTACGTTAATAGAAGCAAGCTTGAGGGAAAAACTCCGTGACGACAGTGAAAATCCTTTACTCAGGTCAACTGAGCAAAAATTCGCTACATTTACACTGACAACTAATTGTTGTGTAGCGTGGTGTATGTAATACATGGTGTAGGTGTGACAGTTGTAGTGTGACTGTACCTATGTGTAAAATGACACAGTAAATAATATGGCGACGACGAAGGCAGAGGAGAAGAGGCGGCAGCGTGTGGCAGACGATCAGCTGGCTCGCACAGCAAAACTGCTACACCTATTGCTGAACCTGCAAAACCAATTGAGGTGGAGCATCAAAAGTGTCGATGAGACAAAATTTTATTGTTACAATTACTCTCTCTGCCTAGCAGTCAGTGCTACGACGTACATTCGAGGTCGCCATTAATTATAGCACACGATTATGGTCGGCAAGTTGAGAATCCTTGTGCAAACTCGGGTCTTCCATAGCCTCGAACTGCACACGGGTCCTCAACCTGTGCCGTAACCTACAGTACTTATATTAATATCGGGAAGCTGAGAATCCTTGTGCAAACTCAGGTCTTCCATAGCCTCAAGTCGCCTCTGCGGAGTTCTCACTTCCCCCTTTACCTACAGTACTTATATTAATATCGGGGAGCTGAGAATCCTTGTGCAAACTCGGGTCTTTCATAGCCTCGAGTCGCCTCTGCGGAGTTCTCTCTCGAACTTCCCCCTTAACTTACGGTACATAATATGTATGTACAGGCCCTGGACATACTGTGTCCTGTGGGGCCAATGGGCGAGACGTCAGGTCTGCACCCACTTCACCACTATCCTGTCTCTCAACTGTCTCAGAGATTACAGGTGTGGTTATGAACGGCACAGGAAGGGCATATCCCTGATTAGTGGTGTTACTTTGACACACACTGCAGGAACGGACAAAACTATCTATGTCCCGTCCCATCCCTGGCCAGAAAAAGTCAGCTCAGGTACGGCCCTGGGTCTTCCTTTTGCCCATGTGACCTCCTGAGGCTGAACAATGACCCCATTGTAACAATGCTAGGCGGTACTTGACGGGAACGACAAACTGCAGTCGAACCTCGCCCTCGGTTGTTCGTGACTCACGGTAGAGCCGTCCTTGTTTGTGAAGGAACTTGGCTCGACCTCCCCGTGAATACTTAATCACTCGACCCTTTTGTTTGTTCCGCACGGCAGCAAGTGTCGGGTCAGAATGTTGTTCTTGTACAACAAGTTGACTACACGTCAGATCTTGCGACGAGTCAATGATCACTGGGGTGACACAATCTGGAGCCTCAGCCATGGCTCGTGTTACCGCAGAAGCCGAACTCTGAGTAGCGTCATCATCAGAGCAACTATCCTTGACACCGGAAATATTGCCGATGATGAGTTCAAATAAAGGTTCTGGTATGACAACTGCGAGTGTCGTACCAGTATAAAATGGAGATGCCACCTGGATACATGCCTCAGGAAACAATCTCATTGATCCATCAATAAGGTTTGCATGGATCTGTCGACCTGTGTACTGCTCAGGCCGAACTAGACTCTGCTTAACAGAGCAACCTGAGGAACCATTGTCTCTCAGGACCTTCACAGGAATGTCTCCCACAAACCCTGGCTGAACCAGGAAGGTACTGTCACCTGTGGGAGGGCCTGTGGAGGAAGCAGCTAGCCACTCATGAGGCTGCTGAATTGATGCGGCGAACTTTGTGCCTTGAGAATTATATTGAGGGTTTCAACTCACTGCCTGGGAAGATGGAACATTGGCCATCTGTGGAGGGGGGTTCACTGTCACTGTGTGACTAGTGAACTGTGGGGAAGTACCCATACTGTAGGGACATGACCACCATGCTGCTGCTGAGGAATGAAGGCTGCATTCGTTTCCTGCCTCTTTTGAGCTGGTGGTGATAAAGTTTGTCCCGACGGTCGGTTGCGTGGCTGATACTGCTGCTGGTTAGGGTACTTGTTGTACCTCTTCCACTCAAGTTTCTGAGTGTTTTGCCCCTGGTCCTTCCACTGCGGTTTTGGACCTTGGCCATTATTCTGAGAATGGCCTTGGTGCTGGGATTCAGTCTGAGACGATTTCCCAGATTTATCAGGTTTTCTGTTCCAAGTGTTTTGCTTACGAGTTTGATACCTGTATGCAGTAAAGAATGCGTCAGCCTTTTCTGCCATTTGGCTGGCATCTTTCACCTGGCAGATCTTAAGCTGTGCTATGAGCTCAGCAGGCCACGACCTCTCTAGCTGTGTTCGCAGCATAAGGTCAATTATCCCCTCACGCGTGGAAGGAGTTTCATCTTTCTCCATCCACTCATTTAAGTAAGCAGTGAGACGATCGATTAACTGAACAGCTGTCTCCTTGTCTTGGAGATGAGCTCGCATGAAATGAACTCTGGCGTCGTCTACTGTGAGACCATACGCCTTAATGAGTGCAGCTTTCATCATCTCATATGTGAGATTGTCTCCACGAATTCTGTGGAGAATATCGAGGGCAGGGCCCTCAAATAGGCTAAGAAACTGAAGCCGCTTAGCTGCCTCATCCAGTTGATACATGTCTGCCATGTCCTCAAAACGAGCTATGTACGGCTCGATTCGCTCGCCTTCCTTGTATGAAGGAAGCTTGGTGCGTGGGGTCGCCAAAACATGTGCAGGGAGAACGCTTGTGGAGCTTGGACCAACTGCACCAGATGTGTCTGAAGCCAAGGAATCTCGCTTGAGCTTCAGCACTTCAAGTTCATGTTTTTCTCGTGCCTCACGTTCGGCACGTTCATATTCACGTTGTTCCCGCACGTGTTCTAAGTCGAGTTCGCGCTGTTTTCTCTCGTGTTCGCGCTCCTTTTCGCGTTCCTCACGCTGTTCTCGCTCGTGTTCGCGTTGGATTCTACGCTCTTCACGAGCATCTTTCTCACGTTCTTGCTCGTAATTAAACCGGGAGAGAACGTAACTCTGTATTTTCTCTGGGTCTGTGAGACCCATATCTTTGGCTTCCTGTACATAAGCACTGGCTGCCATGATGCTAGCTTATTAAGCAAAAGAAACTGAGTACTGACTGCTTCGCAAACGAATGCTAATGACACAAGTAAAGAGTACAAACACAAGCTAGTGGTGACCAGTCTTATCTAGTTAACTGGCAAAAATAAAACAAAATTTGCAAATAACTGAGAAGACTCAATAATTAACACAATGGGTACGGCGGGTACTCAGGAGCGAATAAAATCGTCTGGCGTTACCAAGAATAAACTAGAGTTAAGTACTCTATTGATTAATAAAGCGAAATTCACTTGCTAAATTAAAGGTAAACACCAATAAGCTTGTGACTATAAACTTTAATGATAAATTCCTAAATATGAACGAGTGAGTACTATCTCGTGAATAGCTTTAGAGCTATGAGTTAATATCCTGGAATGAGGTCGCCAATTGTCACGGGGTTTTTATAATATCACGGTGTTTTTAAAATAAATGCTTAAATATTATTTAATTGATATTAATATTCAATAATATTAAAGAGCAGGGACAATGATTGTCTTGCTACATCAAGCAATGATTACTTTACGCTGCTTCTTCGCACGATTCTCTAAGAACGAGAATTTATAAACTTTCTCAACAGTACACAGCAGAGACTAATTACTCACAAATGCTGAATTAGTACTGTTAGCCTCTGGAGAAAGTTACTTCACCCCTGACAATAAATAACTAATACTAATAATAATATCAGGTTCTTGCTGATGCTTAACTCCTAAGTGGCACAACGGATTTTAAGTTAATACAACAAGACTGGTCTAAGTACAAGCAATGAATAGCAAAACGTTTATGCAAGCTAGGAGCTATATGGAAAATAAGCTTAATTTGGAGAAATGAAACAAGATTTTACTTCACATTAATCTCAAGAAACAGAACTGTTAAATTTATTGATTACAAAAATAAATTTAAAGTTACATTTCAAATCAAATCAATGAGACCGCACTCACTCACTCACGCAAAAGCTAAATCCTTACGCCTAGAAAAAAAAACACCTTAATTAAACTCTTAAGACTAGGGAAATACAAGAAGGAAATACTGGTCGATGAATGCTTTGTATCACCAAGGTGGGAGCACTGGAGACTGTGATCTTGTGGAGCTTGGGTACTAGCTGACCTCTCCTCTCACACTTTTGGAGCACAGGACCTCTCTCCGTCAAAGCAACAACTAGACTCACTAAGTCGTGGGAACAAAAGGGGGAGCAGTAGGCCACATTTTCTAACGGTCGAGGTAAGCAGGGGCGAACAATAAAGAAACAATAGTATCGCTCAGTACAGCACTTAGTGACGTTCATTAAATCGGTCACTTTTGAAAACAGTGACGAATGTTTTGAAAAGTATACCTCGAAATAGAGAGAGAAACGGTTAACTGAGCGATACACAGTGAGTTTTCCACTAATAGTTCGTGGCTTCTCACAAAAGGAGAATGTCACGAATTTGATTCGTGATAGTCATTATTTCCTAGTTACCTTAAAAGAAATGTGTTTAAAGGCCTGCCATATACACTTAAAATACATTATTAGGCAGAATGCAATCATTCCATTTGATAAGTTGCGCAGGTAATTTGTTTAAATGGTTTATGATGTCCAGTTATGTTTCAACTCTGAAGGAGACAGATATCAAAAGTTGCTGCAACTGTGGGGAAACTGTAATGAAGTGAAGAAACTAATTACCAAGTTTCACTTGACTCAGTTCTTAGTGATCAAATTAAAATTATCCTGAGGAGAATCACCCTTTATGCATAGTTGATTGAGGTCTTAACGTACTTACTTTTTTCTTATTGTATTCCTTTAAAACTAAAATTTCGTGACAAACAGTAATAAAGACTTTTTTTTTTTTTTTTCGAATGATACACCCTTAACATTCACTCCTGGTATCAAAATTTGTTTGAGATATCTCAAAATCTGACCTGAAACACTGCAAGAACTCTGTATTTTGTCCAAAATGTAGAGCCATAATATAAAGAAACAAGCACCATGATGCCAAACCATGAAGTTTAATAACATCTCATTCCGATTTCACACAGACCGGAAATGGAAGAGAAGGTATTGTCGAAAAATGTGCAGACATAAAATATTATTCTCTCTCTCTCTCTCCCAAAGAAAAAAGACAAAACTACTTGTCTTCGAACACCTTATTTCATACTGCCTTCCGTTAGCCATGATTGCATAGCATGGCTGTAATGAACACTCCGGGGCGAAGAGTCGTCCAGTATTTCACCTCTTCTGCCCCTCATTTTCGTGTGCTGGCTAATGTTGATGAGGCGAAATAGCTTTGGTATCTCTGTCTGTCCATAGACATGAAATTTTTCCTCAGTTCCAATTCTCCCACATCACAGTTTCACTTTACTGACTATTAAAAATGAATCTAGAGGGTTGGATATATTTCTGTGCCCATACATTCAGAAGTTCGTCTAACAGTGTGACTCTTCTACTTTTCTTCTGTTGGCTAATATTCCTTAGGTGAATGAGTCTTGGCGTGTTTTTTGTGCTCACTGTTGATTGTTTGAGATGATATGGTGTACCATTATTTTTTTGTTTCATATTATGTTTATTGTTATATTTTCTTACAGTACAGTTCCGCAAGTTCTCTTTATCTTCTGTCATCTACAGCATCATCTCTCTCTCTCTCTCTCTCTCTCTCTCTCTATCTCTATCTCTGAATTATGTATTAACATTACCACTACCAGATGAAGCGTCTCAAACTCATAAAAACATTATTTGTTCACTCGATGCAGTAAGACGCATTTTTTTTTCCTTTTTACCCTCCAACCGACATATTCAGAGGAGGGTGTTGCTACCTTCCACTTGACAAAGGAGGGTATTGTTATCACTGGTGTCCGCATATAGAGTTGGGCGGCTGGGCAGCTGGCTGGGCGTAGATTTTTCATTTCTTAAGCAAATCTCAGAAAGTATTAAATATAGAGTCATGAATCTCCACACAGTTGTGTCTCATGGGGAACTGGTTCCTATTTATAAATAGAATGTTGTGTCTTACCTAGTTTTTTTATTTCTAAATATTGAAAAAGTTAAAATGCGTAGATATTTTTTTCCGAAGCAAAATTCAGAAAGTATTAATTATAGTCATGAAATTTTCACGTGTCATATAGTGAACTGATGCCTTTAGATAGGTAGGATGCTGTGTCCTTTTCTTTTTTTTTAATAATGAAAAAGTAAAAAAAAAAAATTTTCCTCAGATTTCTGTACGCCCTGCGCAAGGATTGTGAAGCGACGAGGTTATGTTAACCATGGATAAACTACTGAAATTTTCAGGTTTTAATGCCTGTGTGTTATACAGAGGTGGACAGAAGGGCCGATATGCGCTTGGTTAGGTGTGCAGGGAGGTGGGTGGTACTGCTTGGTCAGGCGGAGAGTTGCAACGATGATGTTGGTGATGCTACTGGAGGTGGTGGTGGTTGAGATGATGACAATAGCGATTATGATGATGATGGTAGGGTTGGTGGTGGTGGTGGTGGTGGCAATGACGATGATGATGATGATGGTGATGCTGGTAGATGATGATGATGATGATGATGACAGTGGTGGTGATAGGTAAGATGATGATGATGATGGTAGTGTTCGTTGTGATGATGCTGAATGATGGTGGTAGTGGAGATGATGATGACGATGGTGGTGGTAGTGGAGATGATGATAATGATGATGATGATGAAGATTTTTTTAATAAGAGAAAATGAACGGAGGAGGAAAAAACAAAGGAAAGAAAAAAAAAAGTCCATGCGCCTAAAGGCATCCTCCATTTATAAAAAGAACTGGATTTGCATTAAAGTGGATTAAATAATTGTCGGAAGCAACTCTCAGGACGTGAATTCCAGTGAGTAGTATTTCTGAGGATAAGCGAATTTTGATAAGCAAAGGCTCTGCATTGCGGGGGAAAGGTGTAAGTTCATTGGTGCTCCCAGCTGCCCAATTATTTCGCGAGAAAATGTGAAGGGGAGGCACAATTGAAGCAAGTTCGTCAAACGGTAAAAATATCGGTAAAAAGAATGCTAGATGTAAAATCTCTATGTACTGGTAATAGAGGTAGGTCCTACGTAACGGCAGGATTATTGATTAATCAAATGCCTTTACTCTGAATTTTGTCCAACTGCCTCAGTGCAACTACTCCACATCCACTCCACAGTGGCGAACAGTATTCGGTCTAAGAACTCATATGACTTTTGTATATTGTGGCCAACTGCTCGTCAGTGAAGAATTCCCGAACTCTGTATAGAAGTCCCAATATTTTAGAAGCATTTTTTTTGCAATGGATTTAACATAAAATGATGTTGATGATGGTTTATTGAAATGTTTGTGATGATGATGGCTATAACGGTGGTGGTGGTAAATGAGATAATGATGATGATGATGATTTTCTCTGTCATCTGTTTAAGTTTTAATGTATCTGTGTTATGCAGGGGAGGGGGGAGGGATGAGGGCCGTTACACGTTTGGTTAGATGTGCAGGGAGGTGGGGGGTAAGTGCTTAGTCAGGTGGAGGGCTGTAACAGTGTAGCGTTGTCAATGTTTATCTTCGTAAAGGT
This sequence comes from Coenobita brevimanus, assembly GCF_032717465.1. NCBI lineage: Eukaryota > Metazoa > Arthropoda > Malacostraca > Decapoda > Coenobitidae > Coenobita > Coenobita brevimanus. The sequence continues at coordinate 14,166,463 of NC_136996.1, forward strand.
GAGCGGCAGGGCGGCTAGCTGGGCGTAGAGATTTTGTTTCCAGGCCAGAACTCAGAAAGTAATCACTACAGAGTCATGAAATTTCTCATATTTATGTCTTATAGTGAACTAGTGCCTCTTAATGGGTAGAATGCTGTTTTTAAGTAGTTATTTTGAAAGTATGAAAAAGCCAATAAACTAAAATTCCCTGAGATTTCAATGCGACCTGAGCGAGGAATCTGTAGTGCCCAGGTTATGAGACCTTAAGGCGTTCTCCTTACACCCACCTTTAAAAGAAAAGATTGGGCAGGGAGGGAGGGCCGTTATTCACTTGGTTAAGTGTGCAAGGAGGTGGGGGGTTATGTGCTTGCTCAGAAGGAGCGTTGCAATAGCGTAGCGCCGCCTATGTTTATGTTAATTCCTTTTTTTGGATATTCGCATGTAACAATAGACAAATCAGTCTCCGTAATTAAAGTACAGCTAAAAGTCAATCCAGAGAGAATAATAACTGGATGTTTTGGTCCAATGATAATATACAGGACGGCTGTCAGAAAGGACCCGAGATTAATATGTGTTGTTACGGAACAGAGAAAGATAATGTACACTTTAAGTGAGAATACTAAGAGTCACTACTGTCCCGTAAAGTTCCAGGTTCAAAACAAAAGAGTTAGGTAAAATTACAAGTTAAAGTTTAATGCTCAAACTAACAACAAAACATTCAGGACTCATAAGGATAATGTAATGGCAAAAAACAGGTTAAATATATATGGTTAACTGCAATAGCCTCTATTAACATGAAATTAGCAAGAGTAAATTTACCTAAGTCAGCCCTGATAAAATGAAAATACACTGGGTAATGCTCAGTTAATGCAAGATAAATTATTACAGATGCAAAATATTATCAAAAATGACTGACAAAAAGAACTTTTACATAAATCACAAAAAAAACTCACTAGGCCTAAGAATTAACCCTATGCTACACAGCACAAGAAAAAAATGCAACAACAGTTATACTCAAATTACACAGCTGCTAGATGGTTGGAGACTTCCTGAGCACTCACAACAATAACTGTACAGGGGAGGACAGAGATGTGAACAAAATGAGGAGCAGATCTAAGTGGCAATGATGCAGAGACTGAGCTCATTATATAGGGGCCAGCAGAGCTTGATACAACTTGTAAGAAGGACGCGCAAATGAAGCCATGGGGACAAAGAGTTGACAATCCCGCTCTGAACAACAGAAAGGACGACTTACTCTACTACAACGGTAGAAGGGGGGGACTGAGGCAGAACACGCTCGTGATCAAACAGGCAGCACACTGTACGTTAGAATTTTTTTTTTTTTTTTTTTTTAATGCGCGGAAGAAGGAATCAAAGGCCATGAGCCCGCAGTAACAGTTCCCTCCAAGAGAAAAACAAAATACAATAGAGAGCCAAATTCAAGATCCGATCATTTTGAGATGCCTGGACACACTGCGTTTTAAAGACTGGAGATCATAGGCAGCAGGAAATACAGATAGAGGGAGACAGTTCCAGAGCTGACCTGTTGCATAAATGAAAGACTGGGAGTAACGGTTAACTCTTGCATTAGAGAGTTGGACAGAAAAGGGATGAGAGTTTGCTGCCAGACGGGTGCTACGCGCACGTCGTAGAGGTGGAGGAATGCAAGCAGACAGTTCAGAGGAGCAGTGACCATTAAAGTAGCGATAGAAAAGAGATAAAGACGCAACAGTGCGGCGAAGAGACAGAGGTTGAAGGGAGTCAGTAAGAGGAGGAGAGTTAATGAGACGAAAAGCCTTTGACTCCACCCTATTGAGAAGAGCTGTGTGTGGGGAGCCTCCCCACACATGAGAGTTGTACTCCACACATGGGCGGATAAAAACCCTGTATAGAGACAACAGTTGTGCAGGGGTAAAGAAAGAGCGGAGTCGGCTTAGCACACCCAATCTTTTGGAAGCAGATTTTACAAGAGATGTAATATGATCTTTCCAAGATAAGTCCCGAGTAAATGAAACCCCAAGCATGTTCAAGGATGATGCAGGATTAAGCTGAATATTATTAAACATTAATGGGTATACCTGTGGAAGATTTTGTTGGGTTGATAGGTGTAAGAACTGAGTCTTAGATGCATTAAAGACAACCATATTATTTTTACCCCAGTCAGAGATACGAGCCAAGTCAGACATTAGGTGTGCCATAGCCTCATCCCTTGTTTCTTGAAGTAACTGTTGAGATGGGCGTTGCGGGAACCGAATGGAAAGGTGAAGGGTGGAGTCATCAGCGTATGAGTGGATAGGGTTAGATGTACAGCTTAGAAGATCATTGATGAATAAAAGGAAGAGAGTTGGTGACAGGACAGAGCCCTGAGGAACACCACTGTTGATAGATCTAGGAGAAGAACGATGGCCGTCTACAACAGTGGCTATAGAACGACCAGAAAGGAAGCTAGCGATGAAGGCACAGATAGAAGGATAGAAACCGTAGGAGGGCAGTTTGGAAATTAAAGATTTATGCCAGACTCGATCGAAAGCCTTTGAGATGTCAAGTGCAATGGCAAAGCTTTCGCCGAAGTCCCGAAAGGAGGATGACCAGGAGTCTGAAAGGTAGGTGAGAAGATCGCCAGTGGAGCGTCCCTGACGGAACCCATACTGACGATCGGAAAGAAGGTTGTGATAGGAAAGATGTCTTAAAATTTTTCTATTAAGAATTGACTCGAAAACTTTTGAAATACAGGACGTTAAAGCAATTGGACGATAGTTGGAGGGTTGGGAGTGGTCACCCTTCTTTGGGACTGGCTGAATGAGAGCAAACTTCCAGCAAGAAGGAAAGGTACAAGTTGACAGACAAAGGCGAAAGAGTTTGCCTAGGCAGGGTGTAAGCACAGAAGCACAGTTCTTGAGAACAACAGGAGGGACCCCATCAGGCCCATATGCCTTGTTAGTACTGAGGCCAGTGATGGCAGAAAATACATCAACTGAAGAAATTTTAATGTCAGCCATGAGGAAGTCAGAGGGGAGAAGTGATGGAGGAACAGCACCGGAATCGTCTAAGGTGGAATTGGAGGAGAAAGTCTGTGCGAAGTGATCTGCTTTATCAGTAGAAGAAATAGCTACAGAACCATCAGAGTAGAAAAGAGGAGGGAAGGATGATGAGGTATAGTTGTTAGAAAGATTTTTGGCAAGGTGCCAGAAGGAGCGGGAAGAATTCGAGTTGGAGAGTTGAGAGCATTTAGTATGGATGAAATTATTTTTAGTAGAGCGAAGAACAGACTTAGCACGATTCCGGGCAGAAACGTAAAGATGATGTGATTCAGGGGTGGGTTGGCTCCGGTACCTTTTGTAGGCCCTCTCCTTGTTGCGGACAGCATTAGAACAAGCGTGATTAAACCAAGGCTTTCTTGCGTTAGTCAAAGGATATGAGAAAGGAATGTATGCTTCCATGCCCGAGAGAATAACCTCCTTAATGCGCAAGGCACACTCAGATGGCTCACGGCCATGGAAGCAATAATCATTCCAGGGAAAATCAAAGAAGTACTGCCTGAGGGCCTCCCAGTTCGCGGCTCCAAAATGCCACAGACGACGTTTCCCTGGAGGGTCCACAGGCCGTACCGGAGTGATAGGACAGGATAAGGTAATAAGGTTGTGATCGGAGGAGCCCAACGGAGAGAAAAGATTAACAGAGTAAGCAGAAGGATTAGTTGTGAGGAAGAGGTCAAGTATGTTGGAGCTCTCTCCAAGGCGGTCAGGGATACGGGTAGGGTGCTGTACAAGCTGCTCTAGGTCATTAAGGATAGAAAAGATGTAGGCTTGTTCACCAGGTGGATCCGTGAAAGGAGAGGAGAGCCAAAGGTGGTGGTGAACATTGAAATCTCCAAGAATGGAGATTTCAGAGAAAGGAGAAATGGACAGAATGTGTTCCATCGTAGAAGTAAGATAGTCGAAGAATTTTTGATAGTCAGTAGAATTAGGGGATAAGTAAACAGCACAGATATATTTAGTCAGAGAATGACAGGAAAGCCGAAGCCAGAGTGTGGAGAATTCAGAAGAATCAAGTTCAGGAACACGAGAGCAAGATAAGTCGTTGCGTATGTATACACAACAGCCACCTTTCACTTTGAAATGAGTATAGAGAAAGTAGGAGGATACAGAAAAGGGTTTGCTGTCGGTTGCCTCAGACAGCTGAGTCTCTGTCAGAAAAAGAAGGTGAGGTTTAGAGGAGGAGAGGTGGTGCTCAACAGAGCGAAAGTTAGATGAAAGGCCGCGAATGTTGCAGAAATGAAGAAGAAGAGAGTCAGACAGTGGTTCCAGGCACCTCGAGTCGTCACCGGGAGAGGGGCAGATGGTGGGGGCATTTATGGTCCCCCCCCCTGGGGACTCCGAGGCTTGATTAATCGACGCCATTTTTGTGAATTTTGAATAGGAAGTGTAGTGTGTACTATGCATGTAGTTTGGTGAAGATAGAGAAATTTGTACTGGAGAGCATGCTGGCCTACTCTCTGTGTAACTGAGACACTGAAAAAGTTCAGCAAAGGGGGATGGTCAGGAACTAGTCCTGAGGGCTGATGAAACGGGAGCTCCAGCACTCCCTGTCATCAGCTTTCCATCCACCTCGGGAGTACTGCCCTGCTCGACTGGTGCTACAGTCTACTCCACAAATTACACAAAGGATGATGAAATCATAGGCTATGTAACACCTCCCCACAAAGAAAAAGAAATTTACAAAGGAAATTTCTTATTACTCGAAAACAATCTGTCTAAAGTCTAGATAAGTAATCTGGAATGACATTTTCTTTCCTAGTGTTACAAAACATGAGATTTCCCTGGCACGTTCAGTCATAGGTACTTGCCAGTATCCCTTTAACAAATCAAACTTACTTATATACCTAGCCTTTCCGATCTTGTCTATGCAATCTTCCACACAAGGGAGAGGGTAAGTGTCTGTTTTGGTTATCTGATTAACACGTCTGTAGTCGATGCAAAGCTGCTGTGACCCACTCGGCTTAGGGACCATAGTGACAGGAGAACTCCACTCGCTCTGACAGGGCTCAATCATCTTGTGGTCCAACAGGTAGCCAAGCTCCTTCTCGATGAGAGGAACTTTCACTGGGTTCACACGGTAAGGAGGCAGTTTAATTGGCTTTGCGTCTCCAACATCGACATCATGCATCAACACAGTAGTTCTTCCTGGAGTGGCACGGAACACTTGCGGGTACTCCTGCAGTAATGCCGAAAACTCCTGCCTTTCCTCGGGAGGTAGATGAGAAAGCTTAGTCTGGAGATCATTCATGATATCAGGATTCTTCCCCAAACTATCACTCAGGCTCATACTGCATGGGGGAGCTTCACTTGCAGACTCGGGTGGAACGGCTACAGTGCAGACTGGATTATTTTCGTCCCGCCTGTGATATAACTTTAGCATGTTGATGTGACGTAGTTGCTTGTTCTTTCTCTATCTGGTGTGCCGATGACATAGTTGACATCACGGAGTTTCTTCTCCAAGAAATAAGGACCACTAAACTTGGCTTGAAGAGGTTGCCCATGCACCGGTAGCAGAATCAAAACCTGATCTCCTGGCTGAAAGTGGCGTAACCTGGACTTCTTATCATACCAAGTCTTCATCTTCTCCTGAGCATCTCCTAAATTCTCTCTTGCCAGCTGTAAAGCAGTGGACAACCGTTCTTTGAACTTCATCACATACTCCAGCAGGTTGACGTCATCTTCCTCCGACAGCCAGCATTCCTTGAGTAGCTAAAGGGGTCCTCTTACTTCATGGCCAAACAGTAGTTCAAAAGGTGAGAAGCCCAGTGATTCATTTGGAGAATCTCTTGCGGCAAACACAACGAATGGAAGACCTTTATCCCAGTCTTTCTGATGTTCCAAACAGTATCTCTTGAGCATCGATTTGAGTGTTTGATGATATCTCTACAACGCTCCTTGGGTCTGGGGATGGTAAGCTGAAGACGTGATATGGGTGATGCCCAACTCTTTCAGAGACTGCTTGAAAAAATTCGACATGAAATTACTTCCCCGGTCTGACTGTACCTCCTTGGGCAGACCAAACTTTGTGAAGAACCCTAGCATTTCCTTAACCACGTTCTTTGCTGTGATATTTCTAAGTGGAATGGCTTCAGGATAACGAGTAGCCATATCAATCAGGGTCAACACATAAGAAAATCCTGAAGAAGTCTTAGGAAGAGGGCCCACAATATCCACCAACACACGGGTGAAAGGCGCCTCAAAAGGAGGAATGGGAACTAGAGGTGCAACCATTTCGGTCTGATTACACTTCCCCACAACTTGACAGGTGTGACAAGACTTACAATACCAGGAAACATCCCTGAATATACCTGGCCAGTAGAAGTGTTTCAAAATGCGTGCCACAGTCTTCCTCACTCCAAGGTGTCCTGCCAAACTGGAATCATGAGCCACTCTAATGATATCCTGCCTACAAACACGAGGGATGACAACTTGATGTACAACCTCCCATTCACAGTCGGCTGATGCTGTTGGGGGTCTCCACTTCCTCATAAGTACTCCTGACTTTACATAATAACAAGTAGTAGCACCGGCTGACTCTTCTTCACTGTAAGCAGAGTTAGCTAGACCTTTCAACTCAGAGCCAGCAACCTGCAACTCAACCAACTCTTGACGAGACAAATTATCAACACTACTGGGTACTGCCTCATCTGGTGAGTGGTCCAAATTAGCAAGAAAAGTGTCAGCTAGGATAACATCATCATCATCATTATCCTCTAAATCACCAGTAACTTTAGACTTAGCCCTAGTGACAGCACATGCAGGGAACACACCAGGGACATTGCAATCCAGGGTCGCAGCCACTGGCTCACTAGACAACTGAGGAGCTGGACACACTTGACTTCCACCAATATCATTTCCAAGTAAGAAAGTTACACCTGACATTGGGAGTGTCTCAACCAACCCAACCTTAACGGAACCATTAACAAAACCAGACTCTAAATTCACTCTGCACAGAGGGACAGAGAAGTAATTATTCCCTACACCTTGTAAGATTACAGTTTCATCAGAGGAATTAACATTAGAGCCTAGAACACTGGTCAGCATAAGGGATTGGCAAGCACCTGTATCACGATATATTTTAACTGATTTCCTGTCATTATTGTCCAGAGAACTGACAAAACCATCAGACAGAAAATTAGCACATGAACTCTTGAGAGTGTCACCCACGTTACTGCTCAAAAGAGGAGTTCCATCATGAGAATTTAAGTTACCCCTCAAAGCAGGTTCAGTTAACTCAGTTAAAGAATTCTGGGAACTCTCAAGGGTGGACACTAGACCAATTGACTGAATATTTAAAGACTCCTTTTTGTTCACATCACGCTGTCTCCTGAAACATTTCTCCGTAGTATGACCAAGCTTACTGCAATAAGTACATTTACTTTTCTGAAATCTAGAGGTGAAGCTGGTATTTACTTCCTGAGAAACATCATCTTTATTCTCTTTCCTGTTACCGGTACTCTGAGTAGAGGCAACGTACTTACTCTCAGCTTTCCCTTTTTTTCTAGAATATCGCTTGTGAGTGAGAATATATTCATCAGCTAAAACTGCAGCATCAGACAAATTATCTATTCTTTTCTCATCAAGATATAGGCTTACATCTTTATAAATACACCTCTTGAAGTCCTCCAGCAAAATCATCTGCTTAAATTTACCAATATCAGAATCCACATTCTTAGAATTTAACCACTGCTCTAACAGATCTTCTTTGATTTTTGCATACTCAACATGGGATTGCTTATCTTGCTTATAGGTTGCCCTAAATTTTACTCTATAGGCTTCAGGAACTAGCTCGTAGGCCTTAAGAATCAAGCTCTTAACTACATCATAATTATCAGATTGATCCTGAGGCAAAGATGCATAAGTTACTTGAGCTTTACCGGTGAGAACAGTTTGAAGGAGTACTGGCCAATACTTTTTTGGCCAATTATAACCTGTAGCTACCCTCTCAAACAATTGAAAATACTTTGTTAAATCAGATTCATTAAAAGGAGGGACAAGTTTAACATTTTTAGCCACATCAAAATCATCAGAGCTAGATGATCCAGTTCCACCTTGTTTCATGTGATACTCATGGTCTGCCTGAATCCTGGCAAGTTCAACTTGTGCGTGTATCTGTGCCTCCTGAATACGAGCCTCCGCCTCCTTAGCACGAGACTCCTGCAGGGCTAGCTGTAACTTAGCTAATTCAATCTGCGTTTGCTCATTTGGAGGAGTTACATTAAACAAGCTTTCATTAATCATGTCAACAATTTGATCTTTAGAATGATGAGAGTGAACTGCAATTCCCAATTGTTGAGCAAGAAGCTTAAGTTCATTCTTTGTTCTGTTTTCTACATCCAACACTGTTTGCACATTTGACAAAAAATCTCTGGCTTCATCAAGTGTAGTAATAGTAGACATCATGAATAAATCACAGTCACAAAATATCAAGCAATATCCTTATGATAATATCCTGAATATCCTGATAAGAGGTCGCCAAATTTATGTTACGGAACAGAGAAAGATAATGTACACTTTAAGTGAGAATACTAAGAGTCACTACTGTCCCGTAAAGTTCCAGGTTCAAAACAAAAGAGTTAGGTAAAATTACAAGTTAAAGTTTAATGCTCAAACTAACAACAAAACATTCAGGACTCATAAGGATAATGTAATGGCAAAAAACAGGTTAAATATATACGGTTAACTGCAATAGCCTCTATTAACATGAAATTAGCAAGAGTAAATTTACCTAAGTCAGCCCTGATAAAATGAAAATACACTGGGTAATGCTCAGTTAATGCAAGATAAATTATTACAGATGCAAAATATTATCAAAAATGACTGACAAAAAGAACTTTTACATAAATCACAAAAAAACCTCACTAGGCCTAAGAATTAACCCTATGCTACACAGCACAAGAAAAAAATGCAACAACAGTTATACTCAAATTACACAGCTGCTAGATGGTTGGAGACTTCCTGAGCACTCACAACAATAACTGTACAGGGGAGGACAGAGATGTGAACAAAATGAGGAGCAGATCTAAGTGGCAATGATGCAGAGACTGAGCTCATTATATAGGGGCCAGCAGAGCTTGATACAACTTGTAAGAAGGACGCGCAAATGAAGCCATGGGGACAAAGAGTTGACAATCCCGCTCTGAACAACAGAAAGGACGACTTACTCTACTACAACGGTAGAAGGGGGGGACTGAGGCAGAACACGCTCGTGATCAAACAGGCAGCACACTGTACGTTAGAATTACACAAAGGATGATGAAATCATAGGCTATGTAACACCTCCCCACAAAGAAAAAGAAATTTACAAAGGAAATTTCTTATTACTCTAAAACAATCTGTCTAAAGTCTAGATAAGGAATCTGGAATGACATTTTCTTTCCTAGTGTTACAAAACATGAGATTTCCCTAGCACGTTCAGTCATAGGTACTTGCCAGTATCCCTTTAACAAATCAAACTTACTTATATACCTAGCCTTTCCGATCTTGTCTATGCAATCTTCCACACGAGGGAGAGGGTAAGTGTCTGTTTTGGTTATCTGATTAACACGTCTGTAGTCGATGCAAAGCCGCTGTGACCCACCCGGCTTAGGGACCAGAGTGACAGGAGAACTCCACTCGCTCTGACAGGGCTCAATCATCTTGTGGTCCAACAGGTAGCCAAGCTCCTTCTCGATGAGAGGAACTTTCACTGGGTTCACACGGTAAGGAGGCAGTTTAATTGGCTTTGCATCTCCAACATCGACATCATGCATCAACACAGTAGTTCTTCCTGGAGTGGCTCGGAACACTTGCGGGCACTCCTGTAGTAATGCCGAAAACTCCTGCCTTTCCTCGGGAGGTAGATGAGAAAGCTTAGTCTGGAGATCATTCATGATATCAGGATTCTTCCCCAAACTATCACTCAGGCTCATACTGCATGGGGGAGCTTCACTTGCAGACTCGGGTGGAACGGCTACAGTGCAGACTGGATTATTTTCGTCCCGCCCGTGATATAACTTTAGCATGTTAATGTGACGTAGTTGCTTGTTCTTTCTCTATCTGGTGTGCCGATGACATAGTTGACATCACGGAGTTTCTTCTCCACGAAATAAGGACCACTAAACTTGGCTTGAAGAGGTTGCCCATGCACCGGTAGCAGAATCAAAACCTGATCTCCTGGCTGAAAGTGGCGTAACCTGGACTTCTTATCATACCAAGTCTTCATCTTCTCCTGAGCATCTCCTAAATTCTCTCTTGCCAGCTGTAAAGCAGTGGACAACCGTTCTTTGAACTTCATCACATACTCCAGCAGGTTGACGTCATCTTCCTCCGACAGCCAGCATTCCTTGAGTAGCTAAAGGGGTCCTCTTACTTCATGGCCAAACAGTAGTTCAAAAGGTGAGAAGCCCAGTGATTCATTTGGAGAATCTCTTGCAGCAAACACAACGAATGGAAGGCCTTTATCCCAGTCTTTCTGATGTTCCAAACAGTATTTCTTGAGCATCGATTTGAGTGTTTCATGATATCTCTCCAATGCTCCTTGGGTCTGGGGATGGTAAGCTGAAGACGTGATATGGGTGATGCCGAACTCTTTCAGAGACTGCTTGAAAAAATTCGACATGAAATTACTTCCCCGGTCTGACTGTACCTCCTTGGGCAGACCAAACTTTGTGAAGAACCCTAGCATTTCCTTAACCACGTTCTTTGCTGAGATATTTCTAAGTGGAATGGCTTCAGGATAACGAGTAGCCATATCAATCAGGGTCAACACATAAGAAAATCCTGAAGAAGTCTTAGGAAGAGGGCCCACAATATCCACCAACACACGGGTGAAAGGCGCCTCAAAAGGAGGAATGGGAACTAGAGGTGCAACCATTTCGGTCTGATTACACTTCCCCACAACTTGACAGGTGTGACAAGACTTACAATACCAGGAAACATCCCTGAATATACCTGGCCAGTAGAAGTGTTTCAAAATGCGTGCCACAGTCTTCCTCACTCCAAGGTGTCCTGCCAAACTGGAATCATGAGCCACTCTAATGATATCCTGCCTACAAACACGAGGGATGACAACTTGATGTACAACCTCCCATTCACAGTCGGCTGATGCTGTTGGGGGTCTCCACTTCCTCATAAGTACTCCTGACTTTACATAATAACAAGTAGTAGCACCGGCTGACTCTTCTTCACTGCAAGCAGAGTTAGCTAGACCTTTCAACTCACAGTCAGCAACCTGCAACTCAACCAACTCTTGACGAGACAAATTATCAACACTACGGGGTACTGCCTCATCTGGTGAGTGGTCCAAATTAGCAAGAAAAGTGTCAGCTAGGATAACATCATCATCATCATTATCCTCTAAATCACCAGTAACTTTAGACTTAGCCCTAGTGACAGCACATGCAGGGAACACACCAGGGACATTGCAATCCAGGGTCGCAGCCACTGGCTCACTAGACAACTGAGGAGCTGGACACACTTGACTTCCACCAATATCATTTCCAAGTAAGAAAGTTACACCTGACATTGGGAGTGTCTCAACCAACCCAACCATAACGGAACCATTAACAAAACCAGACTCTAAATTCACTCTGCACAGAGGGACAGAGAAGTAATTATTCCCTACACCTTGTAAGATTACAGTTTCATCAGAGGAATTAACATTAGAGCCTAGAACACTGGTCAGCATAAGGGATTGGCAAGCACCTGTTTCACGATATATTTTAACTGATTTCCTGTCATTATTGTCCAGAGGACTGACAAAACCATCAGACAGAAAATTAGCACATGAACTCTTGAGAGTGTCACCCACATTACTGCTCAAAAGAGGAGCTCCATCATGAGAATTTAAGTTACCCCTCAAAGCAGGTTCAGTTAACTCAGTTAAAGAATTATGGGAACTCTCAAGGGTGGACACTAGACCAATTGACTGAATATTTAAAGACTCCTTTTTGTTCACATCACGCTGTCTCCTGAAACATTTCTCCATAGTATGACCAAGCTTACTGCAATAAGTACATTTACTTTTCTGAAATCTAGAGGTGAAGCTGGTATTTACTTCCTGAGAAACATCATCTTTATTCTCTTTCCTGTTACCTGTACTCTGAGTAGAGGCAACGTACTTACTCTCAGCTTTCCCTTTTTTTCTAGAATATCACTTGTGAGTGAGAACATATTCATCAGCTAAAACTGCAGCATAAGACAAATTATCTATTCTTTTCTCATCAAGATATAGGCTTACATCTTTATAAATACACCTCTTGAAGTCCTCCAGCAAAATCATCTGCTTAAATTTACCAAATTCAGAATCCACATTCTGCTCTAACAGATCTTCTTTGATTTTTGCATACTCAACATGGGATTGCTTATCTTGCTTATAGGTTGCCCTAAATTTTACTCTATAGGCTTCAGGAACTAGCTCATAGGCCTTAAGAATCAAGCTCTTAACTACATCATAATTATCAGATTGATCCTGAGGCAAAGATGCATAAGTTACTTGAGCTTTACCGGTGAGAACAGTTTGAAGGAGTACTGGCCAATACTTTTTTGGCCAATTAAAACCTGTAGCTACCCTCTCAAACAACTGAAAATACTTTGTTAAATCAGATTCATTAAAAGGAGGGACAAGTTTAACATTTTTAGCCACATCAAAATCATCAGAGCTAGATGATCCAGTTCCACCTTGTTTCATGCGATACTCATGGTCTGCCTGAATCCTGGCAAGTTCAACTTGTGCGTGTATCTGTGCCTCCTGAATACGAGCCTCCGCCTCCTTAGCACGAGACTCCTGCAGGGCTAGCTGTAACTTAGCTAATTCAATCTGCGTTTGCTCATTTGGAGGAGTTACATTAAACAAGCTTTCATTAATCATGTCAACAATTTGATCTTTAGAATGATGAGAGTGAACTGCAATTCCCAATTGTTGAGCAAGAAGCTTAAGTTCATTCTTTGTTCTGTTTTCTACATCCAACACTGTTTGCACATTTGACAAAAAATCTCTGGCTTCATCAAGTGTGGTAATAGTAGACATCATGAATAAATCACAGTCACAAAAGATCAAGCAATATCCTTATGATAATATCCTGAATATCCTGATAAGAGGTCGCCAAATTTATGTTACGGAACAGAGAAAGATAATGTACACTTTAAGTGAGAATACTAAGAGTCACTACTGTCCCGTAAAGTTCCAGGTTCAAAACAAAAGAGTTAGGTAAAATTACAAGTTAAAGCTTAATGCTCAAACTAACAACAAAACATTCAGGACTCATAAGGATAATGTAATGGCAAAAAACAGGTTAAATATATATGGTTAACTGCAATAGCCTCTATTAACATGAAATTAGCAAGAGCAAATTTACCTAAGTCAGCCCTGATAAAATGAAAATACACTGGGTAATGCTCAGTTAATGCAAGATAAATTATTACAGATGCAAAATATTATCAAAAACGACTGACAAGAAGAACCTTTACATAAATCACAAAAAAACCTCACTAGGCCTAAGAATTAACCCTATGCTACACAGCACAAGAAAAAAATGCAACAACAGTTATACTCAAATTACCCAGCTGCTAGATGGTTGGAGACTTCCTGAGCACTCACAACAATAACTGTACAGGGGAGGACAGAGATGTGAACAAAATGAGGAGCAGATCTAAGTGGCAATGATGCAGAGACTGAGCTCATTATATAGGGGCCAGCAGAGCTTGATACAACTTGTAAGAAGGAAGCGCAAATGAAGCCATGGGGACAAAGAGTTGACAATCCCGCTCTGAACAACAGAAAGGACGACTTACTCTACTACAACGGTAGAAGGGGGGGACTGAGGCAGAACACGCTCGTGATCAAACAGGCAGCACACTGTACGTTAGAATTACACAAAGGATGATGAAATCATAGGCTATGTAACAGTGTCCAGTGATAAAATACAGGACGGCTGTCCGAAAGAAGTCGATGTCGGTTCTGGGTTAAGGCAAGGAATGATGTAAGGATCAGATTTGCGCTAAAACAGTCTTATATGACCTTTCACAAGACCCACTAAGCCGTTATAAAAACAATACTAGTACACTAATCCTTGAAGAACACTGCCCTAGTATGTATTCAATATGGATGATAGATATTAGGGCTTAAATGGTGGCATGAAAGGGGTGTTTCTTAGGAGGATACTTATAACTGAGACAACGAAGTGTCTATTCGATACTCAGAGGGACAGTCACAACGCTGGGGCACCACACTCTACCGGGACGGTGGCTCCCAGGAGATCCCTTGGGAGGTGATGCCATCGCAAAGATGAATCCTATCGACAATCAAGAAAGTGAGACAACATTAGCAGGATGAAGGCAAATGCTAAGAAATAAGTATGAGAATGCAAAACGTCAGTATATAAAAGGAGTGGAACGAGAAAAACATTATGGACATGTGAAAGGGTATAATTTTGACCAGATACTAAGAAGGTAATAATTATGAGAGTAATAAAGCGAAAGAAATATCTGTGAAAAAGAAGGTTAGTAAGAGGTCTGAAATATGGATTTTGATTCACATATTGAGGAAGAGAAATGCTTAATCTGGGGAGGATACTAGAAACGTAAGAATGGTAACATGGAAATAACTACAAAATAACTATGTAATACCTGTTGTTGTTAACCTAGGCTCATCGCAATGCGTAACCAGTAGACTGTAGGCTGAAGTTCCGCTATCCTATAGTCCACCATTGCCCTTTTCCGTGATATGGAGAGAAATGAGGGGCGTTCGCATGACGAGGCAACAGAAAAAAACCGGCTTTCGGTGCCACCGCGTGAAGGTTCTGCTCTTCTGCACACGATATAGCTATGGAGATGGGAAGCAATAAGCGAATACGATGAAGCTTCACTTTGAGATAATATTAGGTTCAGTAGCGTCGTCCGGGATTCCGAATTTAGGCCTACTTTGCGTTGCGGAGGACACGCTCCAAGGCCTACGGCGCTCTGCTGCCATGACATCTCAGTTTGTACTCTGTCCTGTGTGTGTGAGGTGTGTTCGTGTTGTTCCCGTTTTTTTCCCTTTTGCTGTAGCCAATTGTCCGGTATTCCGTACAAATCTATTAAAATAGGACCTTGTGAGTGTGCCAACGAAACATATCCTGTAATGTGTCAAATTTTATTCCAGGAAAAATAGATTTTGTCAGGATTAACAAAAACTAACTATTTTAAAATAAAACCTTGTGAGTGTGCCTACGAAACATATCCTGTAATGTGTCGAATGTTTTTTCCAGGAAAAATAGATTTTTTCAGGATTCAGAAAAACTAACTGTATTTTAAAATAGGACCTTGCGAGTGTGCCTACGAAACATATCCTGTAATGTGTCGAATTTTTTCCTGTGCAGCATAAGGCCTAGGGAGGCTGGAGCATATCGGGAGACGTCTGCGCTTCATGTGTGGCACAAATCATCACCATCAGGCAACACTGTGGCTGGCAGTGGTGAAAAGATTACAAGGATGTAGCATTTTTTGTCATTTTTACACATTTTTTGTTTTATTTTCTTATAATGTTGTTTTAATTAAATACATTTAGTTCATAGTTCCTAGAGTTAAGATTAGCATCCAATTAAAGTGAAAATTTTTTGAAATAAATTGTACCATTCCTATATGTATATTTCTACCCCCAAAGTTTGTGCGGGATTCCGGACATCGCTAGTAGGCACGTGATGCTGACGACGCTACTATTCCACGAAAATGTAGAGAGTGACAAGATGATACCGTAGCGATAACTATGGAATAACCATGAACCGATAACTGGAAAGAATAATGAGAAATATAAAAATACAGTATATACAGAGACGTTTTTATTTTGTGAGGATATTAGAAGAGTAAGGAATAGTACGAGTATTAATAATGAATTATATTATTATGCTAATACAAGAACTGGAAGCAGAATAACGCCAATGTGAATTAGAAAAGTGATGCTGAAAACAAAATATGCCAAAAACTGAAAACATATGTATCATGATATCAAAACAGTAATAAATAAATCATGATAGTACTAAAACAAATTGTTGTATTAAATACTATTGAAATGGCAATGAAAATGACGGTAAAAAAAAGAAACTAAATGATGAAGACTATATATAAAAAAGAGAGTCAATATTTTTATACTTTACTCTCAGATTATAGTTAATGTGTAAAATAAAATAGTAGGCTAACACAGTAACTAAGAAAAATTAAAGGGAAAATATAAAACTATCTCTGAAAACGATTAAGAAAGTTTATTTTGAGACGTGGTCTGGAAGGTGGCAGAAATTAAAGTCATGGTTGCTACACTAGAAAAAAAAAATGAAAAAGAGGCAGAATTACAATTTCTTAAGAAAAAGGATTATGCTAAAAAGGAGCAGCCTTATTCTGAGAGGAAATCAGGAGAGCAACAGAAACTTGGTAAGATAAAATGATAAAAATAACTATGAAAACTGATGGTACTTCAAGACTGCCAACATTCCCAGGCTAATGCAGGATGATCTCCACACAGCTACAGTACACTGACATTCTTATGTGAAAATGTCAAGATGATTAATGAATATAAGAAGAACACAAGACTCCCAATTTGAATGTGCATGGTTTGACTTTAGACCACATAAATTCCTATAAGAAGAATAAATAAAAGAAAGAGTCTGGAGGCGTTTGATCTAGGAACAATTGTGCCAGGTTCAAGTGAACTGATGAAGTTGTGAAAGAACAAAATCTGGCTGAAAAAGTGTTTCGAAGAATGATAAAAGCAAAGAAGAATGGAGAAACTATGGAAATACAGAACTTCTCCTCAATATGGTGTTGGGACCTAAATGCACTGTAGGTAAATAAAACGACAAAAGTGAAAAAAAGCTATTTGCTAAATGAAGAAATACAAAAACTATTAACACATCAAATAATCGAAATGGAACGTCGAGTCCCATTCACTTCTATCTGCCTCCTCGTTTTTATTTCTTAGTCTCTTCCTTTCAAAACTTTTCCTCTACATTTTTCTCTCTTCACCCGCTTAAAGGCCGCCGAAAACGGCCTTTTCCCTCGACGTCAAAAGGCCAAAAATGAGACATAACTCGGGAACTGGTGGCCCGATTGGACTGGAAATTGGTTTATTCTTCAACTTTGAGCATTGTAACTGTACCTTCCTGTTCTGTACTTTCTGCTGTGTTACGGAAACTTCAGTGCCAACAAAGAAAGTGATCCGTCAAATGGCCGCCGAGTGAAAGGTCAGAAATAAGTCATAACTCGGGAACCTTTGGCCCGATTGCAATAGAAAGTGTTTTATTCTTCAAGTAAGAACATTTTAAATGTACCTCGCTCATATCAAAAATTGCACTACAGTGCGCCGTTTTTGCTGTGCTATGGTCACTAACGGACAAACCAACAAACCAACAAACATACAGGAATTGGATCATTATAATATAGATTAATTCTCAACCCGACATCATTTGCCTCCCACCTTCCGACCATTTTTTTTCCTTTCCTTCCTTTTCCATATTCCATCCTTTTTACCATTACATGAAATTCTAATATCATATTTAAAGCAGCTTCCTCATTTTCGCTCCATCGTTTCAGGGATATTAATTTTTGTGGTTCTACAGTAGAATTTACACCAAGATCTGGCCACAAGATTCTGTGTAAATACCAGCAAATTCTGATCTCAAGCGAAATCTTTAATCAACACATATTTATTTAGATTTCTTTCCTGTAAATATGGACTTGGATGTAAAACCACAGTTGCATGTTCTATTCTGTGGGAAGAACATGTGCACCTCTGGCCCGTTTCGCAGAGAAGTCCAGCGACATGGCTGGGTCTAATAAATTTTACAATCTGACAAACACCGTCCTATTTTAGCAAAGGGACAAATTAAATGTCCTTATTTCCAAGATTCTAAACTGATGTATCCCAGTTAATTCGCTACTTCGAGGCCCCAGAATAATGCCAATATATCTGTTACTATTCAGCAAATTTCAATAAAAGTCCGTACTACCTAACTTCATTCTGTCATCCATATACTGTATTTAAGAAAATCCGCGTTCTCTGAATGTAAACAAACATGTGCCGGAAATGATGCTGCACTCCCACCCGTGTGGTGCTGGGTAAGCATGAGTTGGCCAGCGCCATGGATCCAGTGATTAAATCGTATTCAATAATTACTGTGTATTTTTAATTCCCATTATGTAATTCAAACTGTTGTCATTATTTCCTAGTTACCTTAAAAGAAATGTGTTTAAAGGCCTGCCATATACACTTAAAATACATTATTAGGCAGAATGCAATCATCCCATTTGATAAGTTGCGCAGGTAATTTGTTTATATGGTTTATGATGTCCAGTTATGTTTCAACTCTGAAGGAGACAGATATCAAAAGTTGCTGCAACTGTGGGGAAACTGTAATGAAGTTAAGAAACTAATTACCAAGTTTCACTTGACTCAGTTCTTAGTGATCAAATTAAAATTATCCTGAGGCCTAAGAGAAGCGAATCACCCTTTATGCATAGTTGATTGAGGTCTTAACGTACTTACTTTTTTCTTACTGTATTCCTTTAAAACTAAAATTTCGTGACAAACCATAATACTTTTTTTTTTTTTTTTCGAATGATACACCCTTAACATTCACTCCTGGTATCAAAATTTGTTTGAGATGTCTCAAAATCCGACCTGAAACACTGCAAGAACTATGTATTTTGTCGAAAATGTAGAGCCATAATATAAAGAAACAAGCACCATGATGCCAAACCATGAAGTTTAATAACATCTCATTCCGATTTCACACAGACCGGAAATGGAAGAGAAGGTATTGTCGAAAAATGTGCAGACATAAAATATTATTCTCTCTCTCTCTCTCTCTCTCTCTCTCTCTCTCTCTCTCTCTCTCTCTCTCTCTCTCCCATAGAAAAAAGACAAAACTACTTGTCTTCGAACACCTTATTTCATACTGCCTTCCGTTAGCCATGATTGCATAGCATGGCTGTAATGAACACTCCGGGGCGAAGAGTCGTCCAGTATTTCACCTCTTCTGCCCATCATTTTCGTGTGCTGGCTAATGTTGATGAGGCGAAATAGCCTTGGTATCTCTGTCTGTCCATAGACATGAAATTTTTCCTCAGTTTCAATTCTCCCACATCACAGTTTCACTTTACTGACTATTAAAAATGAATCTAGAGGGTTGGATATATTTCTGTGCCCATACATTCACAAGTTCGTCTAACAGTGTGACTCTTCTACTTTTCTTCTGTTGGCTAATATTCCTTAGGTGAATGAGTCTTGGCGTGTTTTCTGTGCTCACTGTTGATTGAGATGATGTGGTGTACTTCGTACCATTATTTTTTTGTTTCATTTTATGTTTATTGTTATATTTTCTTACAGTACAGTTCCACAAGTTCCCTTTATCTTCTGTCATCTACAGCATCACCTCTCTCTCTCTCTCTCTCTCTCTCTCTCTCTCTCTCTCTCTCTCTCTCTCTCTCTCTCTCTCTCTCTCTCTCTCTCTCTCTCTCTCTCTCTCAATTACTTCCACTTAATCTTCTTCTCTTTATCCTGTTACTGTGCCACAATAATTCCTTTTGTGTTCCGCATTTCCTATCTCCTTATTTATTAAAATTTACCTTTTTTTTTAATCCAGTTTCTGAATAATATTCTTCGTCTTTTTGCTATTTATTTTTTTTAACATGCTTTGCCCTTTACACTCTTAATCTTACCGTATCCTTCGTTTAAGCTCCGAAACTTCCTCCTTTCCTTGATTCTTTTTGGCCATGTCCATGCTGCCCTTATTGTTAGTCGCGGTTTCTTTCTCGACACAATAACCAGCCTAGGACCTAGTTGTCTCCACAAGGATTTGCTTGTGAGGGAACTACTAGAACGGCGGAAAAACCCACTTTTTTCGTGCTTGTCACGTTTTGAGCCGTAGAAGCATTACTAATGGGCGCAGAAAGCTCTGACTTCTCTAGGCGTAATCATGAGGTCATTCTCTATCGGAAGTGTGCCAGCCATTTTCCCCTTCTCTCCTCTAGTTTTTGAGTGGCAGTCCTACGAACATCGGCCTCAGCATCCTTAGCAACCAGTACCGGTTTTAATATATGTCCCTCTAGTTACCCAGCTGTTCGATGGAATTGAAAGTTTGGATGCTTATAGACATTAACTAGTTACTATTGTACATCTATGTGTTACATTGGCCAGGTCGGGGTCAAAGATCATCAAATGCAAAAACAATGAAAATATGTATGATCACTACTATGTTTGCTCGAAATGCTGAGGCTCAGAAGATTATTAAGCCAGGGTCATGATTCTTGGGTGGAATGTTGCACTGGAATACCTCCATAAAAAAATAACTTTTAGTGTCGGAACTCACTTCCAGTCACTGGCAGTGCCACCAAGAAGTTATACCTCTGGTGGGCCATTCTGCAAATTTAAAATTCCTAGCTCTACAGGGGTTGGATGGAATCAAATTAAACTTTGTATGCCTGATCTATATATACCAAGTCAGGGGTAAAAAATCATCAAGTGCAGAAAATATGAAATGCCCTAAAATTACAACCTTCCTCGTGCGAAATGCGAAGGCTCAGAAGATTTTCAAGCCAGTGCCATGATTCTTGGGTGGAATGCTTCACTGGAGTACCTCCGCAAAATGGCTTTTAGTGTCAAAACTCACTTCCGGTCACTGACAAAGTTTCGTCCGCTTAGAGCTAGCCATTGTCGCCGACCAGCTTGTCATTCATATTCTTTATTTTCACTTTACTGTCATCATCATCTCTTTATCCTCACTTTATTCCACTTCTTTTTTTTTTACCTCAGTTTCATTGCTTCCAATTTTTGTGGCACAAATTGCCATGTGCTTATTTTCTGTACTGTCCCGTTTCTGTTCCACATAATTTCATCTTATCTTTGCCTCAGTCATCAATGGTCGCTGGTTTGACAGTTTCATTATCTTTTTTCATTTTTTTCTTTTTTTTTTGGGGGGGGGCCTCCCTATCACAGCATTCCTATACCCGTGCAATTCGTTTAATTATGTTTACTTTCACGTGACTCCTTTTCCTTTCTATCCTCATTTTGTCCCCAGTATGACAATACCTTCTCACTCCCCCAACTCCCCCCCCCCCCCGCACACCGTGGCGGGTAGCAGAGAGATGCCAGATTGTAAGTAGAAATTATGTTTATGTAAGATGGAGTACTTTCCAGAAGTGCCTCAAGTAGGTAAGAGAAGGGATAAAAGTTGAAAATTACATGATGAATATGGAGAACTGGTTGCAATGGAAATATATAATAAATTCGAGAGAAAGTGAATAAAATGAAGAAAACTTTTCAACTGGAAACACGGGCAATCAGAAAGGAACTACGCCTACAGAGGTGGTAAAATGAAGATTTACCAAAGGAAATAAACAAACGACACAGCAATAGATGAGTTGTCAGTTGAGGTGGACTCATTGAGAAATAAAACCAGTGATATGGGGAACACAGTAGTCCCAGAGAGATTTTTAGAGGCGTTCAGAATTGATACATATAAAATTAAGGAAAGCGAGCAGTCTGTTGGAACAAAGCAGTGATGCTGAAGAGAAGATAACACTGACAAATGAATTATTAGTAATCGCACAGATGAAGTGCAAAGTACATATACTGAGGTCTTAAAAATTGAAGCAAGAGTTATAAAACAAAGTTGAAGGAAAAAACATATGAAAGGAAGTGAAAGAAACTATAAAAAACACCCCAAAGCTGATTAAGGAATCAGCTGGGATCAACAAATCCATAATAATCACTGATAATCATGAAGATGAAATAAGAAACAGACACTGAGAGACCAAAGGAAACGGTAAATATAGTGAACATATGGAAAGAAGTATCAAAGGACTACTGTGAGAGAGATATAGAGGAATACAAAAGGCTGGGGAAATATGAGAGAAACAAGTATTTAAAAATGCCAACAAACTCAAGGAATGAGAGGAATTGAAAATAAAGAAAGTGTGGATGAAAAGATGCCCAACTCAAAAGTAATGGGGATTACAAAAAGAAAAGAGAGAAGCAAAAACCAAAAAATAGGAAAGATCAGAGGAAGAGAGAAATATATATACAATTTTTACAACGTAGTAGGGTTACAAGTAAGAAAATGGCACATAAACAGGAGGAAAGTACTCAGCCAATGTCAAATACTAAATGCAAACAACATGACTAAGTTGATGTAATCGAACGCAGATGGAATGGTATCCAGATTATTAGAGATAAAGACTATTCCAAAGAAAAGGAACTTCATATTATTTGCCTGACTGAAACAAAAATAACCCCAAGGATATCCAATGACACCCTAAGTTTTGATGAATACAATATATGGAGAAGAGACAAATTTGAAAAAAAAAAAAAAAAAGTGGAGTTATGATGTTAATAAAGAAGAATATCCAAATCGAAGAGACAGAACTAGATATACCCACACAAGTAAAATTAATTGCAGTAGAGATCAACACATTTGGAGGGAAAATAATGGTGGCAAAATTTATGCCACCCAAGACTAACACTTGGGATAGAGATGAATATGAAGACTTGGCAGAAAGTACGATACAGAGTTTAAGAACCCTACTATATAGAATTGAAGAAAAATATGAAAGGATTATACGAATTGGAATACTCTAGACGTATGATGCTATGAAAGCTATTGGGATGAAAAGTTCCTGGATCTTATACAGGAGTTTTCCCTAACACAGCAAGTAAAGGAAAAGACCAGAAAAAAAAGGACCAGAACGATCATCATTATTAGATCTAATATTTACTAGGCATGAAATTGAAACTGACAACATGATGTATCACCCTCCTTTAGGCGAAAGCGACCATGCGGTGTTAATTTGCGATTTCAGGATAGCATATTATTTAGTCAGTGATACTGAAAGTTATAAAAAGAGCCTATACAAAAAAAAGGGCAACTATTATGACCTAAAGAAGTACTTTATAGAAATAGGCCAGTCAACAGGGGGTTGAATAAGGAAAAAAATCATGGAAAGCTGCAATAAGCTTTATTGTCTTCATAATAGGGTACTTAATAACATATTAATTTTACACCCCTCTACCGCCCCGGATTTGGCCACCATCTTGAAAAAATGGCGGCGAAAAACAGTTTTTTGCAAATATCTAGCTTGGGACTCACTTTAGAGGGAAATGTGTCGATACATAAAATAATCTACATAAAATTCTCTACAAAAACTCTCCTATTAATTTTTGTGATACGTTGCACCGTTTTGGTGCCAGAGGTGTGAAAATGTTCGCAGCTTGTTTTTCATACTCCCCCTTTCCTTATATAGTTTCGAAAATTGTCTCCCAAGGGTGTCCTTCCTCCTTTATTCTGGCTTAGGACAGACAGTGAATGCTCACTGGCGGAGTTACCACCCTTGCACCCAACCATCCACCCAAAACGTGAAGTTATCAATCGTAGTCATTGCTATACCAGTTCTTGCTGCAAAATTAGAAGTATTGGTTTCCATGATAGCGTTAGTTTTCTCGTTGTGGATAGCATGACAAACTATCTTGTTCTTCATAGGATGATAATGAATTCTAGTCGGGTTGTTTTGTAGAATGATTGTAAGGTAGCAGCTGGGAAGTGAATTATTATTCTATTCTATTCTGATTATTCTATTCCATGAGTTGTTTCCCTCTCTGGCATTAGGAAGTTTTCTAATGTGGTATCAATGTCAGTCTGAGGTTCCCTGGCTGGATGTTGCAAAGCTGATACTTGAAAGAGTGCTGCCTCAGCATAGGAAGCACATAATCCCAAGGTAAAGAGTACACTCAGTAGATGCTTAGAACCATACTTTTGACTGAGATGAACAGCAAGGCCTATTTGTAGAGGTGATATGAAAGAACTTGGTCTAGCTGCTGTTAGGATAGCATGTGAAATTGCTGTACACTTCTTATCCCATTTACTTTTATCTCCTTTCTTGTTCTTCAAGACAATAGTTTTAACAAGGCAGTTGAGGGTATCCGGTATAAGAGAATGCAAGTCAGTTAGGAAATTTTCTGGTGGTGGATACTGATCAGTTTCATACATCTGTGACCTTATATCTTCAGCAATTATTTTGGCGGCTGTATTTACTATCCGAAGCCGCTCTTCTTCCTCGTCATTACTTCTTTGTTTCTCATACCAAGCATCAGTCAGAATTTTGTTCCCTGCGTCACGGAAACACACCACAGGTTTTCTGTTTTTTGTTCAGAGAAACAACAATGTCTTGTCCATATCTTTCTTTCAGTTCAGATTTTATTGTTTTTTCAGTTGGTAGCTCACCCTCATATCCCTCAAAAATCTCACTTAAAGTAAATTGGCATTCTTCTCGATTTCCCTCCAGGTAGTTAAAAGCATGAGTCATTGCCTCTAAAACTGTAGAACTTTTGGGACGACCACGTTTCATCCCAGAAGATGTTTGGTAGAATTTTTTCATGCAGGTTGAATGGTATCTTGCCTCAGCAGCAACTAAATCAACTACATTACATATGCGAGTACAGACTGTTTTGCCCCACTCATCATTTCTCATTTCACCCGCTTTCAAAATAGTGTCCTTAACATGAAGTCTCTCTACACGATGCACTGATTCACGTGTCATAAAAGACTAAAGGTCATAAAAGACTTTGTAACTCCTTTGTGGTTACTTGTAGTTGAGTTATATATATATTAGACTTGTGGACGAGCGGTTATTATACTGGAGTAGCTTGTAGTAGATAATCTTCTTTCCCATTTGTCATGTAGTGACAGGAGAGGTAAAGAATAGTATGGGACTATTTTTATTTGTCTTGGAAATATTAACAAGTCTCTCACACAGAGCGAAGTATAGAGTCCAGTCCCGCTAGCTATCTCTCTGTCTCGCTCTCTCTGTCTCTCTCTAAAGTTGCCAAGCCCTTCTCCCTGCGACCTGTCTCTTCTAAGGCCTGTCTCCTTCTGAGCTCTCTTTCCTAAATTCTGGTGAAACAGGAGACGTATCATGTGTGTTCCTTGTGGATGGAAAGTTTAAGAAGCCTGTGTGTGAGTATGTGTGTATGTGTGTGTATGGTCACTAGGGCTTTGTTCACGGGTGGATTGCTGACAACTAACTGCATCATCTCCTTACTGGCCATTGTCGTCAGCTTTCCTCAGTGTAATTTGCAAGCTCATTTCCTATTCCCAGGCTCGCATAGAGCTGTCTATCTATCTATTTATCTATCTATCTATTATGATTTGTAATTATAATATGGAGTTCTGATACACGCTCACTTGAAAGTTTTTTGCTTTGTTTTTTCAAAAACTCATATGATGCTTCTTTTCCACAAAAAAGGCAATCATGAAGAAAATCAAAATCTGACACTAGACTTCTCAGAGACGTTGTAGGCACTTGAGAGGTATCCCGTCTTGACTGGAAAGTTTCAGCACTCCTTTCTTTCGTATACACCTTCCTACATTTTTCATGCACTTTCACACTTTTCAGTCCTTCTAACTGAGATTGTTTTCCATCTTTCCTCTTAATGCTGTAGTCTATCAGTGTCTTCACACCTTTCCCTTTAACTTCTCGAGTCACACCCTCAGAAAGCTGTCCTTCACAAATGAAGCATTTCCTCAATGAAGACATTTTTCCACAATATAGGAATCACTGATAGGTTAACTGTCTCTTTTCATAGTCCTAAAACAAAAGAAAAACTACAGTTGACTTAGGAACTCAAAGCATTTTTTATTATTGCGTGCAAGAAAAATTACCACGTGATATTCGGGCACTGGGGATACGAAATAAATAAGATGCGAACATTTTCGCACCTCTGGCACCAACACGGTGCAACGTATCACAAAAATTAATAGGAGAGTTTTTGTAGAGAATTTTATGTAGATTATTTTATTTATCGACACATTTTCCTCTAAAGTGAGTCCTAAGCGAGATATTTGCAAAAAACTTTTTTGCCGCCATTTTTTCAAGATGGCGGCCAAATCCGGGGCGGTAGAGGGGTGCAAAATTAATGTTATTAAGTACCCTATTACGAAGACAATAAAGCTTATTGCAGCTTTCCATGATTTTTTTCCTTTTTCAGCCTTTTTTCCTCCTCTATTGACTGGCCTAAAAGTGATTGGGAAAAGGAATTTAGAGGACAGGATATAAATGTTATATAGAAAATTCTGTTAGCTGTACGAAATAGGAGTCCGAATTTACATCCTTCGGCATAAAGAAACATAAATAAGGATAAATAAATGGTTTATTGCCGAATGTAACGAAGTAAAAGAAAAAAGAGATTTGCTGTGGAGCTGATACAGACGACATAATAGTGAGAAGGCATACAACAACTATAAACATGCAAGGAATGATTACATAAGGATAAGGAGAGAGGCACAAAGGCAGTTTGACAAGACATTATAAATAATAGTAGTGATCAACCGAAGCGGTTTTACAGCTACATCCGAAGCAAAACTGAGGTCAAAGATAAAATACAGTCAGTCATGGATGAAGGAAAAATCTATATCAATGAAGAAGTTACTTGTGAAGTACTAAACAAAAATTCCAATCTGTTTTTACAAAGGAAACTAGATTGAGAGAGATGAAAAGGAACAAGCATGCTCACACATAGTAACAAATATTGGCATATCGGAACAAGAGGTCCAGGAAGAGTTAAGCAAATTAGACAAAGGAAAAGCAAACGGTCCTGACGAGATTTCGGTTTGGGTACTACATGAATGTGCAGAAGAGTTAAGCAGACCAATTTATATAATATTCAAGGAATCCTTAAGTCAAGATAAACTACCTGATATTTGGAAGAAAGCACACATTGTTCCTCTTTTCAAGAAAGGAAATAGATAAAATCCACTTAACTACCAACCAGTACCACTGACCAGCATTGTAAGAAAGATATCAGAAAAGCTGATAAGACAAAAATGGGTAAATCATCTGGAAAAACACAATATTACAAAAAGACAGTTTGGTTTTAGAAAGGGAAAATCATGTATTACAAATCTATTAAACTACTATGACAGACTTGCAAAAACACCACAGAAAACAGAAGGTAGGGTAGACAGTATCTATTTGGATTTCAGGAAGGAATTTGACAGAGTATCATACCAAAGACTTTTATGGAAACTGTACCCTCAAGGAGGAAATCACTGCAATCTGTATTGCTGAATGCAAGATTTTCTCAGAAAAAGGGAAATGAGAACAGTACTAAGGGGAAGTTATTCACCATGGAAAGAAGTGACTAATGGAGTTCCACAGGGATCAGTTATGTTTTGGTATCTATTTAATGATATTGACAATAACAAAGAAAGCGGAAGCTATCTAAATATGTTTGCTGATGATGCAAAATACAAAGGAGAATCACAGACTCAGTCTCTTGTAGACAGCTACAAGAAGAATCATGAATGGAGTTATAGATGGCACATGGAATTCAACGTGGACAAATGCCATGTAATCTAGTTTGGTAGAAGTAAAAAAGAAGAAAAAATAGACAGACTGGGATTATAATCTAGGAAGGACTTAGAAGTGATTATCAATGACAAACTATCTCCAGCTGACCATATCAGTGAGAAAGTACGGAACACGTACACACTGCTTGATAATATTAAAGTAGTATTCACATATACAGTATAAATGGAGACATGCTGCGAAAAATAATCATATCATTCACTAGAACAACCCTGGAGTATGCACCAGTAGTCTGGAATTCACATCTCAAACAACACATACATAAGGTTTTAAAGGTAAAAAGGGCCGCTACATGATGGGCACAAACTTAAGGGATCTACGTTATGAAGAAAGACTAGAAAAATTAAACTTACCAACTTTACAAGAGAGAAGGAAAAGAGGAGACATGATAATGCTATATAAATACATCACAGGAAAATAGAAAATAGACATAAATGAGTATATACCCTATGGCGAAACAACAGCAACAGGACGCTGAAAAAAAAAGATAAAAACGAAATGATAAAGACGTAAGAAAATTCTTTTTCTCAAAAATAGCAATTGATCAGTGGAATGCACTATCGAATGAAATAGTATGTCCCAAAACTATTAATAAATTTAAGGATATGTATGATAAAATGGTTCAAAACACGGGAAAGAACGAACGTATCCTGTAAAGATACAATTAGGTAAGAATATTTAGATAAGAACACACACACACACACACACACACACACACACACACACACACACACACACACACACACACACACACACACACACACACACACACACACACACACCTTCCACATTAGCCTCCTTATCTTTTTTCTTCCTTACTCTATTTCTCTTTTCTTTTATTCTCCTCATCACTTTCGCCACTACAATTTATCTTTTGTTTTAACTTCTCTCTCTCTCACTTTTCTCTCTCTCTCACTTCTCTCTCTCTCTCTCTCTCTCTCTCTCTTTGTTTATGACACATTCAGTGAGATATTTTTCCTTCCCGAAAGTAATTAAGTAATTTTCAACTTTTTAATTAACGGATAGGTTTGATTTTCAGTGGATGAAAAGAAATTATGGTCGACCTAAGTGCGCGCGCACACACACACACACACACACACACACACACACACACACACACACACACACACACACACACACACACACACACACGCAATATCTGATTACAGCAATCAAGGAAAGTGATAAAGGATTTGAGTCTAAAAGTTAGCAGCTTTTGTTTTTTTCGGAAAATGAACACGGTAAGAAGAAAACAAGTAAAAAAAAAAAAAAAACATCGGAATACAGGCGTCCTCCATTCTTTGCAAATCTGTAAGAGTTGGACTTCAACTGCTGTAGACTGAAGTTTAGGGGAAACCTAATCTGGGGAAGCGAGTTCCAAAGAGACGCAGTTCGGGGACTAAATGAGTTCTGATAGGCAGAAGTTCTACACTGTTGCACTGTGACAGTTAAGTCATTTGCACTACCCAATGCCCGTCTAGCATGGGGGAAGGCTTGGGGAAGTGTAGCTTCATCTGCGCATTTGCCATATAAGTATCTGTAAAATAATGCAAGAGAGGCAACATTCCGTCGTACTTGTAGTGAAGGTAGTTCATTTGTAATTGCTGCGTTATTCATATAGCTTTGTTCTAACTGTTGTCCAGTTGTTTTAGTGTAACCCCTCCACATCCACTTCACAACGGGTGGGCTATCAATAATCGATCTGAAAGTGAACACGATTGCTGTAAATAATAGCTAACTGTTCGTCATTAAAAATTATACGGATTCTGTCCTGTAATCTAAGTTTTTCTGATGCGGGTTTAGCACATGATCTCACGTGAGATGTCCACCAGTGGGTATTTGTTGAGTTAAACATTGAGATTTTCAATGCTTTTATTGACAGCAATATTGGTTGCATTGAAGATTATGTAGGAATAAACCAGTATCTGTTTCTTAGCATATCAGATGTATTTGTTTTTCATAGGACTAACTGAGACAGTGTTATTTTATCCCCATTCAGTGATCTTAAATAAGTCTTGATTTATGAGGATTGCTGAGCTTAGCTCGGAGTTAGAGATATCAAACTTTATGAATGGGTGGTTAAGTGCGAACGAAGTGTGATGCATTGAGTCATCAGCATATGAATGAATGGCCTTCTGGCCTTTGGCTCTTTCTTCTTTGCATTTAAAAAAAAAAAAAAAAAAAAAAGATCAACAATGTGAATGAGGAACAGGGTTGGAGCCTGGGGCGATCCTTTTGGCACACCGACATTAATTGCGTGGAAGCTGGACTATGCATCGTGCATCTTTACTTCTATCTTTCTGTTGCTGAGATAAGAGGAGATCAGAGGGACACAAGATAATCGGCTGTAGCAAGGGAGTTTGGATAACAAGGAATGGTGTCACACTAGGGTGACCAACTTTCGAAAAAAATTCAAAACCTATGAGTTTCCGCACTTTTTCCCATTATTTCAGCCCATGCAAGCACATTGGTTTCGTCTTACCAAAATCGAGATATTTAGGGGTCTCACAAGAAGTTTGAAAGTTTGAGTTAAGGGAAAAATGACTAAATCAACAACTTTTTACTGGATGAAACTGAATTGACATTTAGGCCTATTTCCTGAATCCTCTCAATGAGACAAATCGACTGACGTGTATATAATCCTCATAAGACTAAGGGTTTTCATAACTGGTTTTTTGAAATGTAAGTAATAAGAATGCTTTATGTTGCTATTTTGTTTAAACTTGCTACTTAATATTTTGGACATATATATCCTTGGCGCTGTGTGTGTGTCCCTTTCCTTAAAAGTCAGGTAACAGAGAAGTAACAATGGGGCTAATGTATTTTTTCAAACCATGCAGGCAGCCTTGATGATACATGAAAAAGATTTAAAACCCTTTCCAAATGTTCAGCAAATGTTTAGAATGAGCATTCAGCAATGAGTACGTGATTCATTTAATCATTCTCATTAAAACATTTATTCATAGATCCTGAACTAACTCAGTTGCTCCTGGAACACCAGCACATTTTTTGATATTGGTAAACTTTTGACAACCAAAAGTGGAAGAATTCTGGAAGCCAGAAAATTACAAGTAAGAAAGACATAAGCATTGTCTCTAGCAAGATAAATAATGCATGACAGATTGAGAATCAAGCTCCGTTTAGGTCATAATATGCGTGTACATGTGCGTGTTGCCCCGTAATAGAGTAAGCCGCCCACCCATGTCCTGATTTCCTGCCCAACTCGGGTGGTTTCTGCATGCACATCCATCTACCCGATAAAGATTTCCAGGTTTAAAAGTATGTCGAGTTGATATTCGTTAAACTATCTGTCCTATTTTTCACACATCCTTTTCTTCGCTTATTCATTTCTAACACCCTCTATTTTCATAAATTAATAATAATATTAGAAGTATCAGTATTAAACTATGTCACAAATATATTTTCCGGTTTCAGGAGTATATTGCGACACAGTTTACATCATCAGAAATTATTAATACATCGATTTGCACTAGATATCAATGTAATGGCTTGGAAGTATGTCCTCAGATTCAGGCATACCAATCATCCCGAGATGACTAGGTATGTCCCGCACATTTTCACATCCATCGTGGCCCGAGCTTCGGAAACTATTGGTCAGAGTGTATAAGGGTAAGAAATAGGATGATAAAACGCTCAGATACTTTTCAAAATCACTATGCAAGACACTGAGAATCAGCCAACAGTTACATTATCTTTGTAAGCTCCTACTTGTTAATCACCTGATAGTCATTGACTGATAAATCATAATTATAAATAGAAAAATCCTTAAAAACAATCATCCTTCTGACCTTTTTCTCACCTAATGATGAGGTGATGTAACATGCAGAAACAGAAAATGAGAATAAGAAATTGGGAGAGCTATGAATAGCTTGCCTAGTGGAACAGGTCACACAACCATTAACACCCCTACCTATCCACGCATTATTCTTTTGTAAATAGAACGATATTTTGCATTATTTTGGCGATCAAGAGAATGATGTACATCAATGGAGAGGAAAAATAGTACAAAGTACATTTTTCAACAGTAAAGTTATGCACAACACACTTGAGACTGTTATTGGGCCAAATTCACAGCAAGAGAAGACTCTTGTTGCGCCATTATACTTTATGGGAAAAACTATTGAAGCTATGCAACATCATCAGCTGTATGAACTACACCTATTCTAGACAAAATTAGAGAGATTTCAGTGACATTGCTGAAGACAGGGTAAACAGTAACTTGGGAGCGGCCCTAAATTTTTAACCCTAATAAGTATAGACCATCGCAAAAATAAAAGCCTTGATTTGTATATATTGCTGACACTCCGGACAAAAGTGGAAAAAATTGCACTA
The DNA here is from genome assembly GCF_032717465.1 of Coenobita brevimanus. Classification (NCBI taxonomy): domain Eukaryota; kingdom Metazoa; phylum Arthropoda; class Malacostraca; order Decapoda; family Coenobitidae; genus Coenobita; species Coenobita brevimanus. Next base: position 14,198,199 of record NC_136996.1, read on the forward strand.
TCACCAAAGTTAATTTAGGGTATTTGGGCAAATTAGATTCAGCTATATATAGTGACTTTACAGGTAAGAGACAAATACACGTAAATACCAGTTATACCATAGTATGAAATATATACAACAATCTGGGAATATTATCGGTAAATATTCAGCTCTCAAATTTCCTGATCTCTGTAACAAAATAAGAGAGAAACAAATATCACGAAAGCAGTTGTCAATAAAATACTGCGAAGAAAAGAAGAAAGAAACTGAACACTATTTAAAATTCAATTTAAGTATTTGGGCAAATTAGGTTCAGCTGTATCTAGCGACTTTAGTGACGATACAAACACACGTAAATACCAGTTATACCAGCATATGAAACAAATACAACAAACTGGGAATATCAACAGAAAATATATCAGCTTACAAATTTTCTGATCTCAATAACAAAATAAGAAACAAATAGGCTATCACGAATGCAGTTGTCAATTAAAAACGGCCAATAAAGCAAGAAAGAAATACTTAATCTTGCTTTAGAATCTACCTTATAAAAGGATGACAAAACTAGACACTCTGCAAACTACATACGATGTGTGATGATTTCAGTACGAATTAAGAGACTATATTCCATTTGATATGTATATCATTGTGACTGTGCTCATCTTTTGAATGAAATCTAATTATAGGGAACTGGCTTCAAACAATCACGTAGACGCGCCGTGCGACCATTTGTGTGTGGACCCTTATTAATCATTTGCATTGAACAGGTTACGGTTATCGTGAGACAGTTTAGGCTGCCCAACAGTGTTTTGCGGATGTTTTGAGGTTTGCATCATGGGTACAGATTCTATTACCGCGTATCAACGTTTACTGAACGTGAGCCTACGTTTCTTTTTATTTCATAAAAAAATGTAAATATATGATCATTTACTAGTGCTCGAGGAAACATGCTAAATACAGGACTTTCATCCAAAACGACCACTCACTGTTTTGGCACATTCTTGGGTTGGTTGAGTAACGTCTAAATAACAGTATACAATAATAAATATATAAATAAAGCCTTTCACAGAAACCAGAGCTTCTGGTGGAGCTCTCAATCTGCTGCTCTAGAAATATATTTATGTTTTCTTACCTATTCTTTTGGGGTGTTTCATATGCATTTAATCTTCATTTTCTTTATTATTTTCATATTACCGATGATCATTTTAGGAGAAGAATGATTTCTAGCTCTCGAATTCAGGAAATTATAGTGCATGTTATTCTTTCTGTCTCCAGACGATTTGAGCGTATGCTGGCCTACTCTCTGGGTAAATGAAAGCACTGAAAATGTTCAGCTTAGGGAGATGGTCAGGATCAGGTCCTGAGAGCTGGTGAAACCTTCAGCTCTCCGTCACCAGCTTGCCATCCAACTCAGGAGTACCACCCTGTTCGACTGGTGCTGATGTCTACTCCCTAACATCTCTCTCTCTCTCTCTCTCTCTCTCTCTCTCTCTCTCTCCACACACACACACACACACACACACACACACACACACACACATATATATATATATATATATATATATATATATATATATATATATATATATATATGGAGCCTCTGTGGTAAAGTGTGCGTTTTCGTACGCTGAAGAACGAGGGTTCGCGCCCCGCCAGGGTAATAAACTTTGGAAGCGTTCTTCTGGCCACGTACTGCGTGGCATACATAAGGGGTGCCGTAGTTGAACCAGTGTCGCATACTGTAAAGTATGCTTGCACCCAGTGGGCTTGTGCGGACCGATTACACTTGGTTCACAGACTACACACACATCCAGACCCACTCCAACACTACAATTACACTTACAAGCACTTCTCACCCCGCAAACAATCTCTTCCAGACAGCACAAGCCACTTGCAAGAGATGCATTGGCTGTATCGTCCCCACTTCGGTCGGGATTGGCCGGTCCTGCAGTGGACATTCAAACGGCTGATGATTATATATATATATATATATATATATATATATATTGTTACGGAACAGAGAAAGATAATGTGCACTTTAAGTGAGAATCCTAATAATCACTACTGTCCCGTAAAGGTCCAGGTTCAAAATAAAAGTTAGGTAAAATTACAAGTTAAAGTTTAATGCTCAAACTAATAACAAAACATTCAGGACTCATAAGGATAATGTAATGGCAAAAAACAGGTTAAATATATGGTTAACTGCAATAGCCTCTATTAACACGAAATTAGCAAGAGTAAATTTACCTAAGTCAGCCCTGATAAAATGAAAATACACTGGGTAATGCTCAGTTAATGCAAGATAAATTATTACAGATACAAACTATTATGAACAATGGCTAACAACAAGAACCCTACACGAACTACAAAAACCTCACTAGGCCTACAGATTAACAACTTATGCTATACAGTACAAGAACAAAATGCAATAACACTTATACTCAAATTATACAGCTGCTAGATGGTTGGAGACTTCCTGAGCACTCACAATAATAACTGTACAGGGGAGGACAGAGATGTGAACAAAATGAGGAGTAGATCTAAGTGGCAATGATGCAGAGACTGAGCTCATTATATAGGGGCCGGCAGAGCTTGATACAACTTGTAAGAAGGACGCGCAAATGAAGCCATGGGGACAAAGAGTGGACAATCCTGCTCTGAACAACAGAAAGAACGACTTACTCTACTATAACGGTAGAAGGGTGGACTGAGGTAGAACACGCTCGTGATCAAACATGCAGCATGCTGTACGTTAGAATTACACAAAGGATGATGAAATCATAGGCTATGTAACACCTCCCCACAAAGAAAAAGAAATTTACAAAGGAAATTTCTTATTACTCTAAAACAATCTGTCTAAAGTCTAGATAAGCAATCTGCAATAACATTTTCTTTCCCCTTGACATGTTGTATGTCTAATGAATACTCCTGAAGAGGTAGACTCCATCTTGTCAATCTCTGATTTTTATCTTTAAACTTACTAAGGAATTTCAGTTGGTTATGATCGGTATAAATGACTATGGGGTCAAAACCAGAACACAAATAAAATGAAAAATGCTGTAAACCCAAAATCAAGGCCAAAAGCTCTTTCTCAATAGTTGAGTAGTTCTTTTGAGGTGGAGTGAACTTCTTACTGTAATAAGATACAGGGTGTTCAATACCCTGATCATCCTCTTGTAGCAAAACAGCCCCAGCTCCTGTATCACTTGCATCAACAGCCATCTTAAAAGGCTTAGCAAAATTTGGAGTAGCGAGCACTGGCTGACTTAATAGAATAGCTTTAAGTTTGTTGAAAGAGGATTCACAGTTATCGGTCCAGACAAATTTAACTCCCTTTTTCAGTAGGTCTGTAAGCGGTGATACAAGAATTGAAAAGTTAAGAACATATCTCCTGTAATAACCTACCATTCCCAAAAATCTTTGTAGCTCTTTCCTACTTTTAGGTCTGGGAAGATCACTTATAACCTGAACCTTAGCTCCTGGTGGTGCAACATGTCCATCACCAATTACGTACCCAAGGTACTGAACTTTAGCTTGACCAAACTCACACTTTGATAAATTAGCTACAAGATTAGCCTGAAACAAACGCTCAAGAAATTTACTGACATGGCATAGGTGATCTTTCCAGTTGTCACTGAAGATTAATACGTCATCAATATAAACAACACACCCTGCCAAACCCTCTGTTACAACATTCATGAGCTTCTGAAATGTGGCTGGTGCATTCTTCATACCATATGGCATTACGGAACATGCAAAAGTCTTTCCTAGTGTTACAAAACATGAGATCTCCCTAGCACGTTCAGTCATAGGTACTTACCAGTATCCCTTTAACAAATCAAACTTACTTATGTACCTAGCCTTTCCGATCTTGTCTATACAATCTTCCACACGAGGGAGAGGGTAAGTGTCTGTTTTGGTTATCTGATTAACACGTCTGTAGTCAATGCAAAGCCGCTGTGACCCACCTGGCTTAGGAACTAGAGTGACAGGAGAACTCCACTCGCTCTGACAGGGCTCAATCATCTTGTGGTCCAACAGGTAGCCAAGCTTTTTCTGGATGAGAGGAACTTTCACTGGGTTCACACGGTAAGGAGGCAATTTAATTGGCTTTGCGTCTCCAACATCGACATCATGCATCAACACAGTGGTTCTTCCTGGAGTGGCACGGAACACTTGCGGGTACTCCTGCAGTAATGCCGAAAACTCCTGCCTTTCCTCGGGAGGTAGATGAGAAAGCTTAGTCTGGAGATCATTCATGATATCAGGATTCTTCCCCAAACTATCACTCAGGCTCATACTGCATGGGGGAGCTTCACTTGCAGACTCGGGTGGAACGGCTACAGTGCAGACTGGATTATTTTCGTCCGGCCTGTGATATAACTTTAGCATGTGGATGTGACATAGTTGCTTGTTCTTTCTACGATCTGGTGTGGCGATGACATAGTTGACATCACTGAGTTTCTTCTCCACGAAATAAGGACCACTAAACTTGGTTTGAAGGGGTTGCCCATGCACCGGTAGCAGAATCAAAACCTGATCTCCTGGCTGAAAGTGGCGTAACCTGGACTTCTTATCATACCAAGTCTTCATCTTCTCCTGAGCAGCTCCTAAATTCTCTCTCGCCAGCTGTAAAGCAGTGGACAGCCGCTCCTCGAACTTCATCACACACCCCAGCAGGTTTACGTCATCCTCCTCCGACAGCCAGCACTCCTTGAGCAGCTTAAGGGGTCCTCCTACTTCATGGCCAAATAGTAGTTCAAAGTGTGAGAAGCCCAGTGATTCATTTGGAGATTCTCTTGCGGCAAATACAACGAATGGAAGACCTTTATCCCAGTCTTTCTGATGTTCCAAACAGTATTTCTTGAGCATCGATTTGAGTGTTTGATGATATCTCTCCAATGCTCCTTGGGTCTGGGGATGGTAAGCTGAAGACGTGATATGGGTGATGCCCAACTCTTTCAGAGACTGCTTGAAAACGTTTGACATGAAATTACTTCCCCGGTCTGACTGTACCTCCTTGGGCAGACCAAACTTTGTGAAGAACCCTAGCATTTCCTTAACCACGTTCTTTGCTGAGATATTTCTAAGTGGAATGGCTTCAGGATAACGAGTAGCCATATCAATCAGGGTCAACACATAAGAAAATCCTGATGAAGTCTTAGGAAGAGGGCCCACAATATCCACCAACACACGGGTGAAAGGCGCCTCAAAAGGAGGAATGGGAACTAGAGGTGCAACCTTTTCGGTCTGATTACACTTCCCCACAACTTGACAGGTGTGACAAGACTTACAATACCAGGAAACATCCCTGAAGATACCTGGCCAGTAGAAGTGTTTCAAAATGCGTGCCACAGTCTTCCTCACTCCAAGGTGTCCTGCCAAACTGGAATCATGAGCCACTCTAATGATATCCTGCCTACAAACACGAGGGATGACAACTTGATGTACAACCTCCCATTCACAGTCGGCTGATGCTGTTGGGGGTCTCCACTTCCTCATAAGTACTCCTGACTTTACATAATAACAAGTAGAAGCACCGGCTGACTCTTCTTCACTGTAAGCAGAGTTAGCTAGACCTTTCAACTCAGGGTTAGTAACCTTCAACTCAACCAACTCTTGACGAGACAAATTATCAACACTACGCGGTACTGCCTCATCTGGTGAGTGGTCCAAATTAGCAAGAAAAGTGTCAGCTAGGATAACATCATCATCATCATTATCCTCTAAATCACCAGTAACTTTAGACTTAGCCCTAGTGACAGCACATGCAGGGAACACACCAGGGACATTGCAATCCAGGGTCGCAGCCACTGGCTCACTAGACAACTGAGGAGCTGGACACACTTGACTTCCACCAATATCATTTCCAAGTAAGAAAGTTACACCTGACATTGGGAGTGTCTCAACCAACCCAACGATAACGGAACCATTAGCAAAACTAGACTCTAAATTCACTCTGCACAGAGGGACAGAGAAGTAATTATTCCCTACACCTTGTAAGATTACAGTTTCATCAGAGGAATTAACATTAGAGCCTAGAACACTGGTCAGCATAAGGGATTGGCAAGCACCTGTATCACGATATATTTTAACTGATTTCCTGTCATTATTGTCCAGAGGACTGACAAAACCATCAGACAGAAAATTAGCACATGAACTCTTGAGAGTGTCACCCACGTTACTGCTCAAAAGAGGAGTTCCATCATGAGAATTTAAGTTACCCCTCAAAGCAGGTTCAGTTAACTCAGTTAAAGAATTCTGGGAATTCTCAAGAGTGGACACTAGACCAATTGACTGAATATTTAATGACTCCTTTTTGTTCACATCACGCTGTCTCCTGAAACATTTCTCCGTAGTATGACCAAGCTTACTACAATAAGTACATTTACTTTTCTGAAATCTAGAGGTGAAGCTGGTATTTACTTCCTGAGAAACATCATCTTTATTCTCTTCCCTGTTACCTGTACTCTGAGTAGAGGCAACGTACTTACTCTCAGCTTTCCTTCTTTCTTTAGAATATCTCTTGTGAGTGAGAACATATTCATCAGCTAAAACTGCAGCATCAGACAAATTATCTATTCTTTTCTCATCAAGATATAGGCTTACATCTTTATAAATACACCTCTTGAAGTCCTCCAGCAAAATCATCTGCTTAAATTTACCAAAATCAGAATCCACATTCTTAGAATTTAACCACTGCTCTAACAGATCTTCTTTGATTTTTGCATACTCAACATGGGATTGCTTATCTTGCTTATAAGTTGCCCTAAATTTTACTCTATAAGCTTCAGGAACAAGCTCATAGGTCTTAAGAATCAAGCTCTTAACTACATCATAATTATCAGATTGATCCTGAGGCAAAGATGCCTAAGTTACTTGAGCTTTACCGGTGAGAACAGTTTGAAGAAGTACTGGCCAATACTTTTGGGGCCAATTAAAACCTGTAGCTACCCTCTCAAACAACTGAAAATACTTTGTTAAATCAGATTCATTAAAAGGAGGGACAAGTTTAACATTTTTAGCCACATCAAAATCATCAGAGCTAGATGATCCAGTTCCACCTTGTTTCATGCGATACTCATGGTCTGCCTGAATCCTAGCAATTTCAACTTGTGCCTCAGCCTCCTTAGAACGGGCCTGAAATTCAGCCTCCTTAGCACGAGACTCCGCCTCCTTAGCCTGAGCCTCCTGCAGGGCTAGCTGTAACTTAGCTAATTCAATCTGCGTTTGCTCATTTGGAGGAGTTACATTAAACAAGCTTTCATTAATCATGTCAACAATTTGATCTTTAGAATGATGAGAGCGAACAACAATTCCCAATTGTTGAGCAACAAGCTTAAGTTCATTCTTTGTTCTGTTCTCTACATCACACACTGTTTACACATTTGACAAAAAAATCTTTGGCTTCATGAAGTGTAGTAATAGTAGACATCATGAATAAGTAACAGTCACAAAATATCAAGCAATATCCTTATGATAATATCCTGAATATCCTGATATGAGGTCGCCAAATTTATGTTACGGAACAGAGAAAGATAATGTGCACTTTAAGTGAGAAGACTAATAATCACTACTATCCCGTAAAGGTCCAGGTTCAAAATAAAAGAGTTAGGTAAAATTACAAGTTAAAGTTTAATGCTCAAACTAACAACAAAACATTCAGGACTCATAAGGATAATTTAATGGCAAAAAACAGGTTAAATATATGGTTAACTGCAATAGCCTCTATTAACACGAAATTAGCAAGAGTAAATTTACCTAAGTCAGCCCTGATAAAATTAAAATACACTGGGTAATGCTCAGTTAATGCAAGATAAATTATTACAGGTACAAACTATTATGAACAATGGCTAACAACAAGAACCCTACACGAACTACAAAAACATCACTACAAATTAACAACTTATGCTATACAGTACAAGAACAAAATGCAATAACACTTATACTCAAATTACCCAGCTGCTAGATGGTTGGAGACTTCCTGAGCACTCACAATAATAACTGTACAGGGGAGGACAGAGATGTGAACAAAATGAGGAGTAGATCTAAGTGGCAATGATGCAGAGACTGAGCTTATTATATAGGGGCCGGCAGAGCTTGATACAACTTGTAAGAAGGACGCGCAAATGAAGCCATGGGGACAGAGAGTTGACAATCCTGCTCTGAACAACAGAAAGAACGACTTACTCTACTATAACGGTAGAAGGGTGGACTGAGGTAGAACACGCTCGTGATCAAACATGCAGCATGCTGTACGTTAGAATTACACAAAGGATGATGAAATCATAGGCTATGTAACTATATATATATATATATATATATATATATATATATATATATATATATATATATAATATATATATATATATATATATATATATATATATATATATATATATATATATATATATATATATATATAATGTGTGTGTGTTAATGATATCATGATCTCGATTTAACCCATTGAACCAAAGTACGTATGTTTTATCTCAGTATTTCTATTTTCAGATGATATTATGCAGCTCCGAGGGAGTCTTTCTTCAAAGTAACGGGGGTTGCACACATCGCCTGCTAAATATCCTGTCTACAGGGATTTTCTCAAGCTAAGTATAATCGTCTGTTTAAAGAAAGAATAAAGTACAAAAAATACGTCATTTTTAAAGTCGTTATTTTCGTCTGCATTACACTTATAACATGTCCATCACTTCATGCTTTGATGCAACACACCAGAGAGAACCATCTGTGGGCTGAGAAACATCCCAATCATTTCTTGGCTTTGAAATGTTACTCAGCTGAGGAAAATGAGAGGCAGCAAAATGCTGTCCTCGACTATAAGTTTATGTAGCAAATAATACTTGTCCTGCCATTCCCTTTAAATTGTCACCCACCTCCCCTGTCACACACATCTGCTTTTCTTTGCCTTTTGCTTGTCCGATATTTAACTCACAGTGTTCCATATCAATTTCCACACGACTATACTGCAGCTATTAGGTGTGTTGTCAGAAAGGACGCGAATTTGTTACTAAACTGGAGCACGGAAAAGTTTGATTTGATATTTATTCAGACTGATTGTACTGATCTTTCTTAACACCCTTGGACATGGTATAAAGGCATCCTTGCTAAACCAGCAATGAATGAGACAGCCCTAGTGTGTATTTGAAACGATCGGTTATTAGTGCCCGAGTAGTGACACTAAGTGTTTATTGGACGCGACAATTATTACTGTGTTCCTACTACACTCAGGTGTTTTTGTCCAGCTTTGGTGGACCCCATAGTGTTGAATATGACAATAAATAGTTTTTCCTCACTTTCTCCAAGTTGTTGATGTTTTTCCTTCCATGTTCTTGCCGATATCCGTCGATTTCATCCATATAAGGTACAATTGTAGATCGTTCATGGTGGAATGCTGTGTTTTCCTCCCGTCCCCATTTTCCTCCTTTGCACTGGCCATGTCATTTTCCCTTCGTGTCAAACACGTTCTCTCACTAAGCATTCCCCCCCCCCCTCGTCCTTGCCGTCCCACTCCCCCTCTTCCTCCCCAGCTTTGACTCTCACCACTATCTCCCGCTCCCCCTTCCTCCCCCGAAGCTGTACTCTCACCTTCTTCCCCCTCTCCCCCTCCTTGCCAGCTTCATATTCACCAGTAATTTCCTAAAACCCTGCTCACACGGTCTTCCCAATTATATTCTCACTACCACTTTATCCACGCGTTCCCGTCCTTCCTGTCGTACCACTTCCTCTTACGAGTCTCACATATCCACACCTTCTCCAGCACCTTCTTCCCATCTTACGTCTTCACACTCACTTATACCTTAACCAATCCCTCTTCTCACGGTCCATCATTTACATCCCTACCATCCCTTACTCCACGTCTTCCCTCTGAACCTAGTCAACCACATTTTCCTTAGTCCTGTTTCCCTTCCCTCGATTCACATTTACCCCGTCCTCTCTTTCTCTTCCCCTCACCCCCCCATCCCAATACTCACAATACCTTCCCCAACCCACACATCCATTCACTCATGCTTTCCTTTGTCCCCCTTTCTCTTCCTCTCGGCCATCATAAAACTCACCCATACTTTCTTTATCCCCTCCTTCCACGGGCAGCCACTCATTCAAAACCCTACAACCCCTTTAAGCTCGTCCCTTCACTTGTACCCGTTTCATAAAACCTCTGGTCCCCTTTAATTTATCCTCCCCTCCCCTTTGCCCCGCCTCCCTCACACACCCACCTCCGTCCCAGACCTCTGTAAAAACTTTTTTTTTTTTTTTTTTTTTAACAAGCATTGAACCAAAGGTATTCAGTTGCAGGGGAAAACTGTGAATTATGAATTCCCATGAATTCCGTTATTTCAATGGAAAAAGAAAAATTCTGGATCTTTGAGTATTGGTGTGACAAGAGAAATAAAAATGCATTCACGTAATATAGTCATTGCCATTATAATATGTCAGATTTTTGTGTCTGATATTTTATGCTGTTGCCAAAGCAATAAATGGGCAGTTTGTTATTTATTTTCCTTTTTTTTTTTTTTTTTTTTTGTCGAGGGCTCTGCATTTTCCTATGTTTTACCCTTCATACACTTTACTATATTAAATCTGCGTAAATTTTCAGGATTTTGCTATAATGTCAGTCATATAGCTGCTGGGTTACTTAATTTCGTGGGTAGGCCTACGTATATAGGTAAGGATTTATCAGCGTAGGCATCAAATTTCAGTATCATCATCCCTGACTTTCCTTAACAATTGCTGCCCTCATTCTATCTCCCACTCTCCTAACACACACACATTAACCGACCATTCTCGCCCGTCACCCAGTACTAGTCAACTCCAATTAAGTCCATCCTGAATACTCAGCAATCACATTACTTACAGTACGCTGATTGCAGTGAGTTCATAGGTCAGTACCGGCTACCCAGGCATACGCGGGCAGTTATCCCCGCATGGTGTCTAAACGCTTCATTACGAGAAGTCCTTCCAAGATTTGATTAAATCGTCTGAGGATATCTGTCTATCTATCTATTCGTATATCTATCTATCTATCTGTCTGTCAGTTTATCTATCTGTCTATTCATCTTTCTATCTGTCCATCTGTAGCCAAACACCTTAATCCCGAAAGAGGTGACCACAAACGAATTACCTCCATGCCATTCTGTCCTCCACCGTCAGCTTGTTCCCCTCCAAATCACACCCCCATTAAAAATATACGGTCCCTGTTTCTCCGTCTCATCCTCGGTCTTCCCCTTCCATTCCTTTCATCCAAGTTACATACAGTACACCCTTCTAGTCAGTCTCAGTCTTTATTCTCTGCAAATGGCCAAACCAACTTGTGTTGCCACACTTTCAGATGAGAATTATGTACCGGCTCTTCAAAATTATCGTTTTTTCTTTGGAATTATCGTACTCCATTATATTCATTTTTTATACTGTTTAATAATATGATGTACTGTATTTTATAACTGCCATCGATACCTTGCTGTGTGTACAGAAAACTTATCACAATTATCTTCATGAGAACCATAATTTTGTTAAGTACTAAAGCAGTAGCGTATATAGGTCCATGGAAAGAGGGAAGCCACAGGGGTGAATCCAGGATTTTGTTAAGGGGGGGCGAGCGAAGCGAGCCTCTAGAGCTGGAAGGTTTGGGAGGGCGTTGTAAGCCCCCCCCAGGAAAATTTTTGAAAATCAAGCATTTTTAGGGGCATTTTGACGCCTCAGAAGGGATATATTGCACAAATATGATATTCACTGGCAAAACAATATAAAGAAGTTTATGTATCTTGGCTAAAACAAACATGAGCTGTTTGAAAAAAATTCAGTTAGGGAATTCTACAGTACCCAGTATGTATAAAAAAAAAAAAAAAAACTGCTAGATCATAATATACAATTGTTGATTCCTTCATTCCTGGAAGTTGCAATGTTCATTTTTATATGAAATATTTAAAAAATTCAATTAAAACTCGCACTAATGACTTACACACAGAGAGAGAGAGAGAGAGAGAGAGAGAGAGAGAGAGAGAGAGAGAGAGATTATTTACTCACTAGAGTCGTGTGAGAGTTGATCATTTGAAATCAAGCAAACTACTTTTACAGTTGAATTCATCGATTACTTGTACACGTATTTAGATCTGCAGATAAGTAGGCCTACTAGGACAAAAAGGGGGGATGCATGGCCGAATGCCCCCCTCATATACGCCACTGTACTGAAGTATACTTGGGTGTATTTTTATCATTTTTTATTTTGTATCAGAATTAAGGCATACCATGAAATCTTATAACAAAAATATTATAATGATATAATCATATCCTTTATTATATAAAGAATATTACAAGGAAAAAAGTAGCCTTTGTGCCACTCTAGAAAATCAGTCATCTTCTGTAGCATGCAGTCCATAGAACTTAAATAGATAATTCATAGAAATGTGCTTACTCTTGCAAATGATAACTCAGTAAGACCATTAAAAAAAGTATTTTCAGTAATTACCATTACAATAGCCGTTAAGCTTCTCGTCTGTCATATTGTGGAACAACTGTGCATGATTAGCTATACATGCCACAAAACTTGCTGACGTGCCAGCTTTCAGCCCAAAATTATCGTACAAACCGTACGATAATAGAGAAAGAGTATCATACATCGCACCAGAGGTAATACTATCCTACGGGTAGCCTACTATAATTATCGTACCTGTGACAACACTGAAACGAACTTAGGGTATTTATCTTAATGCTCTCCAACAGTAAGAATGGCTCATTGCAGCAAAGGGATTTTTTTTTTTTTATTCAACACCCTCAGGTTAAGTAATCTGTAATAATCTGAACAACTTGTTTGGGAAGCAGAGAACATTTTTTTTTTCAACATATTAAGATAATTAATAATTATTATTCTCCATGGTATTTTTCTTTTTATCGTGATCAAATACAATATAAGTGGTACACCCCCCCCCGCGCACACACACACACACACACACACACACACACACACACACACACACACACACACAGAATTATGAAAACCCATTAAAGTAGTTATCGCAAACATAAATAGCAATAGTTAGTTAAGAAAGTGTGTTCCATTTCTGACGTTTTAAATATTGTTACGTCCCAATCCCCACACTGCCACAGGCTCCAACAGCAGTAGTACAGTACAGGAAGGACGTTGCCCAGTGAGTTGTTCTTCCTATGGTCAGTCTTAGGTGTACAGTACACAAGATAAGCTGAGGCAAAAATAAACACTGGCCTCATAAAGTTCACTGTCTTTATTTTCCAAGTAATTCCAACTTCACTGTTTTCACACGCACTGGAGCTATACACACTTTACCAACCTCTATTACACTTAAAGCTCGACAACACTTTACTGTTATTACATTTAATGCTTGCTAACACTTCACTTATTACACAAGTACTGAAAATAATCTTCACCGACAGTAATTTCACTTAATACACTTCACTGTCTTCTCAAGTACCAGTGATATACAAACTTCAATAACCCGTCACTGTTTGCCACTGTTTTTTACAAGTACTGAAAATACACCACACTGTCACTGCACTTCACACAAACTGACCTGAAACCCGACTAAACTTGTAATAATCTCTACTCCATCTTATATAAGCTTGCATTGTTCTAGAAAGACCTACTTCTCAAACATTCTCGGACGTGCTGGTCTTGCATCAGCCCCTAGTAACAACGGTTACCAACTAGGAGACATCAAAACATGCTAGAGTTGTCTCACATTATATAACACTCTAAATCATTTACCATACGAACTTAACTTACATAATTAGCAAGCAATCACTTAAATAAAACATTATAAAGAAAAAGAGCATAAAAATAAATGAATGCTTAACTTACGAAATAACTACGCTTACAAACACCAGGCAAACTGGCAACTCTGACGACTCGTACCGAAACTTACGGTACCAGAAACATCTCGAAGGTACGGGACTACCTAACTGGCAAATCCCCCTTCATAACAATATTATTTATCTTGCTAGGTTCGGCCGATTATATTTAGCTTACGGAGATAAGCTGTTTTTGAAGGAGTTGTAATGCTAGGTGAAAAAGGCCCGACTTCTCGGTCCTAAAACACTTAACATGTAGCGGGGTTCCCTTTGAAGACTGGGGCGTGGTCCAATAAAGAGAGGTAGGGCACAAAAACTCCAGGCAATAACCTTTACATGTATATTACCACAGTCAGACACAGGACAAATTCAGTAGATAATACAACACAGTATGTGACAAAAACAATACCTTAACTAGGATATTAGTATCTCGCAGGATACTGGCCTAACAATATTAATGCCAACACAATAAGAAATGATCCCGATGTACAAGGGAATACAGGACTGGGGCGCGCTGAAGGGGGTGAATATTACGGGGGAGAGAGAGCGGGGGGAGCAAGGGATGACGCGCATAGAGCTAGAATGTATTTATGGTAATACTGAGGAGGGGTTATTACTGTTGCAGATTCACTACTTTCTGATAGTACCAGGGTTTTGGCGATTGACTCTATCTCTCATTCGTTATTAAATTCACACAGGCTGTCAGGGAGAAGATTCATGAAGGGAGGACCGGACAAGGAAGGGGGGGGGAACACACTGGGAATTTACACTCATTATAGTAATACTTGTACAGGAGTATTCTAAACACTTCCTCTTCACTGTTCCCTCACAATAAATGATATTTACCAGTTTCTCAATGGGACGATTTGTAGGGTAACACGCTGGCTGTTTTCTATAAGGGCGTCACTTGTGACTGTACTTAGTCTCTGTATCTGCCCGTAAGTATTTGCCCATGATCTCACTCGTCCGACATCACTCATTCTCAGTCACTGTACCACTTGTCTGAGGGCAATGTCTACTTAACCTAAGTCACTTCACTTATACTGAGGGCAACACATTACACAGTTCACTTATCTGTGGTGGGCGACAGGGTGGCACGCCAGCATGAATTAGGCCGGGGAAAGGGCACCGTCATGAGAAGGCGTGCCGCGAGGGCACGGGACTGTGCGCAGGGGTGTCCTCTCACATCCAGGGCTGCAGGGGGCAGAAGAGCCGGCGGTCTCCGGACTGGGCTCAGGAGTATGGCCCTCAGGACTGGGGCCAAATAACTCCCAGAACCGCTGGTGTAGGTCCCGGCCTGAGGTGGAGGCCTTAGACCATCTAGGGGGCATGGAGAGGTAGTGCCCAGGCGTCCTGGGGAGGGCCTGGAGGGACAGCGGGCTGCGGTCCCTAGCGTCGAAGGGTGCCGTCAGGGGAGGGCTGCGGCACCGGTCCGGACTAGGGTCCGTCATGTGCGTCTGCTCCAGGGCCAGGCGCAGTGAACGGAAGCCAGGGGAGGCCGTGGGGCTTAACAGGGGTTCTTGGGGGCTGGAGGGCCCGGCTCTCGCCTCACACTGGGGCGGTGATGTGGGTGACACCTCCTGCAGGTCGTGGGTCCCGGCAATCGGCCGTTGCTGCCCAAGGGCGCGACTAGCCTGCATCAAGGCCCGGCAACTGGCTGTGGCCTGAGCAAGAGGGTCAGGACGCCTCTGGTCACTTCCTGAGCGGCAGTGAACTGTCTTCTTCTGCAGGAGGAAGGAGCGGCAGTATCCTGTCTCAAGAAAAGGACCTTCAGTACGACACTGGGCCGACTGACAAAGGCGGGAGTGGCAATTGGCCATCTCCAGAGGGGCGCTGTCAGGAACTGAAATCTCAGCTCCACCCCGGGCTGACTTGGCGACCCCACTCCTTGAAGGTCGTGTCTTTTTCCTGTGGGATGGCGGTGGGGCGGCTGGGTGTTATAGGGGCACACAGCCCGGGCTGACTTGTGTCATTGTTGCCTGGACGTTCGGTGTTCAGCTGCAGCTACTCCATGGGGTCCATGTGGGGGTGTCGGTGGTTTCTCGGGGGTACTAAACTCTAAGGGTGTCAGTGGTTTCTCGGGGGCACTAAACTCTAACTCACGCATTTCACCACCCTCCTCTTGGAAAAAGTCATGTCCCCGTGGCTGGAGGTGGTATACGCGGGTGTCGTGCGTGGCGTATACCGGCTGGAGGTGTTTGAG
This sequence comes from Coenobita brevimanus, assembly GCF_032717465.1. NCBI lineage: Eukaryota > Metazoa > Arthropoda > Malacostraca > Decapoda > Coenobitidae > Coenobita > Coenobita brevimanus. Next base: position 14,214,217 of record NC_136996.1, read on the forward strand.
CAGGGCCTGCCATGCAGTGGTGTATCGATCCTCTTCTTGCTCTGCATCGCAGGTCAGGAAGAGCATGGAGGAGGTGGGGCAGGGCCGGAGGAGGGTTAGCAGGTAGTGTGGCCCTCGGAGTCGGCGGTTCTTGCCAAGGGTGGGTGTGAGTACGGCTCGTCGGACCTTCATGCTGGCTGGTGTTGTTGGTGGTGTGGTAGGGTGCTGTATGCTGGAGACTGAGGGTCAGGGTCAGGTTTTGTGCCGTGGTAATGCGGCGTTGAGTCTCTGGGGAATGTGGGTGGAGGGGATTTGGGCCTGATGTAGCATGATAGTGTGAAACTGCGGGGAGGCGGGTGGTGTACGAGAATGGGTGTATCAGGCGGGTGGGCATGAGAGGTGGCCTGAGCGGGTGGTGGTGGTTCTGAGGGTGGGGATGGGTGGGGAAGTGGGTGGGCGTGGTGGGCGGGGTCTGGCCGTACGGGCTGTCGTGCGAGTGGGGTGTGTGGTTGAGGGGGAGCTTGTTGGAGTGGGCGTATGCAAGGGCGGTGGGCAGTGGGCAGTGGAAGTGGGTTGGGGTGAGGGTGGGGCAGCATGGGTGGGACATGTGGGGTTGGGTGGCGAGGGCGGGGCGGTGGAGGGGGTGGGGGAGGGTGAGCGGGGGGAGCTTGGTGTGGCGGGTGAGGTGTCAGGTGTGGTGTAGGGGGTGATGGTGGCCGGGGAGGTGGAGGCAGTAGGGGGGTAGAAGGGGAGGGCGAGGAGGAAATGTAACACTCATATGTGGAAGTGGAAGGCGGTGCGGGAGCAGGGGGGGTTTGGGGGTGTGGGGGTGGGGTGGCCGGGGCGGGCGTGCGGAAAGGGTGCAGGTGGTGGTTTCTGAGGGTGTGGGGGGTGACGAGGTAATCCACGGTGATCTGGTACGGATTGGGGATGCGGGTGATAGTGTGGGGCCCCGTGAAGCGGGGGGCGAGTTTGTGAGGGGTAGGGAGTTGGGCGATAACAACAGTGTCACCCGGTAGGAAATGGTTGGTGGTTGTGTCGGGGCCGAGGTCTAAGGTTTGTTGTAGTGGTGTAGTTAGCCTTTCAGTAGGTGCAGTGGGTCCGTAGTGGGAGCAGGGGTGGGTGGCTGAAGGTGTTGGCGTAGTGGCAGTAAAAGGAGGGTTTCACTGAATACCCTTTCGTGTGGAGAAACTCCGTCTTCTCAGGGGCAAGAATTCATGCCCCACTGGACGATCTTCACATAAGCAGGCCAGTCATCATTTTTCATAGCCTCGATGCTTGTAAATAGCTGGTTCACGAGGGTATGATGGCTACTTTCACACACTGCATTTCCCTGTGGCCAGTTCTGAGAGGAGCGGGAGATCTTAAACCTGGAAATTCTGGCTAGCTCCTCCCAGACTTTTCCGAAGAATTCTGGGGCATTATCGGAATGGATGGCTTGAGGGATGCCAAAATACGGGAATACGTGTCGGAGGAGGGCATCAGTGACGGCGACGGCATGATGCTCTTTAGCTGGACAGGCTACTACAAATTTTGAATAGGTGTATACAAAAGTGATCACATATTTGTATCCAGATTTGGGAGGGAGGGGGTTTACTACATCTACCACCAGGAGCTGCCAGGGCTTGTGGGCGGTGATGTGGCCAGAGGGTCCAGCAGTCCGGGTGACATCTTAACCCAAGGGCGCAGGCGCGGCAAGGTTGAATGATTTCCTTGGCAAGGGTGGAAGGGTTGGGCGGCCCAGTAGGTGTCGTTAAACACCTGTATTAATTTCTTGGTGCCCAGGTGGATGCCGTTATGGGCATGAAGGTGACACAGGGTGTCACGCGCCGTGTCGGGGGTCAGGAGGATATGCCCAGACGGGGTTAGAAGCCGATCACCTTGCCGGCAGAGTTTAGGGAAAAGGTGGGCGGGAATCCAGGGGGGCCGTTCCTTCAGGAGCCAGAGTTGTAGGAGGTCGGGATCTGGCTGTACTGCGTGGATGGGGAGGCGGGAGAGGGCATCGGCATTAGTGTGGAGTTTCCCAGGCCTGTAGGAGATTTCATACTGAAACTCTTCCAGGGTCTCGCGCCACCCGATGAGTTGTGCTTTGTGCGAGTCAGATTGGCGTAACCACTGAAGTGACTGGTGATCAGTGATAATTGAGACCTGGGTCCCGGAAAGGTAAGCCCTAAAATGCTGGAGGGCCCATATTATGCCGAGGCATTCTCGCTTAGTTGCGGCATAATTTTTCTCAGCCGGATTTAGAGTGCGACTGGCGCAGGCGATGATATGTTCCTGACTGGCTTGTACCTGGGCTAGCACGGTGCCGATAGCTGTGAGAGAAACATCAGTGTAGAGGCGAAAGGGGAGGGCATAATCAGGAAATGCCACTATGGGAGCCGAGACGAGCTTGTCTTTCAGCTGCTGGAAGGCAGCTCACTTTTCTTCAGTCCAGACAAACGGCTCCCCCTTCCAGGTCAGATAGTGAAGAGGCTTTGCAATTTGGGTGAACCCTTTTATGAAGCAACGATAGTAGGACGTGAGCCCTAGGAAAGCACGGTTGCCGTGGACGTCCTGTGGTGGCGGTATGTCCGCTATGGCGCGGAGTTTGTCAGGATCCAGGGAGATCCCTGCTTGGGATATCACATGCCCCAGGAACGCGACAGTCCTGGCGGCCAGGATGCATTTAGAGGGATGGAGCTTGAGGCCTGCCTGGCGAATCCTAGTGAAGACTCGGTGGAGGTGCTGCAAGTGATCGGCCCAGGTCTTGCTGAAAACAATGACGTCATCCAGATAGGCCAAACATATTTCCCAAGTGAGGCCGCTCAGAACAGATTCCATTAGCCTGGAGAAAGTGGCAGGGGCATTGCAGAGGCTGAATGGCGGAACATTAAATTCGTAATGCTTCCCATTACTGGTGGAAAAGGCCGTCTTCCCTCGGTGTTCTGGATGGACGGGGACCTGCCAGTATCCAGACTGGAGGTCAAGGGTAGAAAACGAAGATGCCCCGTGGAGGGAGTCTAAGGAATCGTCAATTCGTGGGAGGGGGTGGCATCCTTGATGGTGATGTCGTTCAGTCGGCTATAGTCGATGCAAAATCGCATTGTGCCGTCCTTCTTTATTGCGAGAACGACGGGGGAGGACCAAGGGCTGGTAGAAGGGGAAATAACGCCCGCCTCTATTATTTCGTGTACCTGGCAGTCCTCTTCCTCCCTTTGTCGGGGGTTCTTCTGCCCGGAAGGTTGCCTGATAAGTGGGCCTGTCATATGAATTTCATGGGACAGGTACATGGTATGCCCTATGTCTGCTGGTCCGGTCACAAACAGGTCCTGGAAATCTAGGAGAAGGCGACGTAGGGTGTCTGATTGTTGGGTGGAGAGATGGTCGGGAATGGGGGGTAGGGGGGCGGGGAAGTGGGAGGAGGGTGGGGAACAGGGCTCAGCTTCTTCCATCTCTCCTATTAACGAGCCCTCTGGGGAGGGTCGGGGGGAAGGGGCAAGGTTGGCTATGCGGATGGTGGTGTAGTGCAGAGGGAGGAAAGTGGGAGATAAGAGGCAGGCAGAAAGGGATCTAGGTGGGAGGATGGGGGAGAACAAGACAAAGGGGCCGGAGGGCCGGTTAAGAGGCACCAAGGCCTCGTGGTGAGAGAGAATGGTAACAGCGACGGAGACAGTAGCGGGGAAGGAAGGGGAGGCCTGGCGGGGGGGAGGGGCACTGGAGGAAAAGGGGGAGAGGGAAGAGGGGAATAAGGGTCGGGGGAAGGGGGCGAATCTTCTGGCCGGGGCCATGGCGTGCAAGTGCAGATGGTCTGAGTGGGGCGAGATGGAGGGCGGAACTGGAGCTGCCGGTAGCTACAGGCGATCGTAGCTCCGAGTTTTTGGAGCAAATCTAGTCCCAAGTACCCGTCGTAGCTCCGGCGGGAGGAGTCAAAAATAATAAATTTGTGTTGGGTGGACACCGGCTCGTGAGTGTCGACCCGTAGTTTCCCCACGGATGGGCAGGGGACCATCCCCCACATCCACAAGGTGAGTGGCAGTGGGGCGGAGTGCACCAAAGGTCAATTTGTGATGGGAGAAATAGTGGCTGTAAGGGCAGGATCTGGCAGCTCCCGTATCGACTAGCAGTCTGGCCTTCACGCCATTTAATTTCATCTTGTGGTACACTGGGGGGCGATACTGAGGGATAATGGCCCCCGCCACCATGGGCTGGTGGGGGGGTGGGCTTAAAAATCCAGCTGTCTAGGCCTTTCATTCTCCTGTTCCTGCTCCTGTTCTCCCGGCGGGGGCTCATCCGGGGGTGCCATTCATCCCCAGGGGCTTCACCTTCTAAGGAGGATACCTTGCGTGAACCCAGGGCCGTGGTTCTGTGGCGGGCAGCTTTAAGTTGATCCCATACGTCATGTAGGGGACAGTGGGAGCTGCAGGTGGTGAATTCCCACGGATTCACCAAGATTAGGTTGGGGTTTTCTCGCGGGGCGGGGCGCCAGCGGGAAGGGTGAGCCCTAGTTGGGCTGGGTGCCGGGGTAGGGCTGGTGCGAGGCAAAGGCGGACGTGGCATGGTTGGGGGAGCCGGGGGTTGAGTGGGAAATTTCTTTACCACGTTTATTTGTTGGGGAGTAGGGCAGGCGGTCAGGAGGCACCGTATGAGCTGGACATCTCTATCCATGTCCCCAGTTGGGTCATGGATAGTGAAGTGTTGTTTGACAACACTCGGAAGCACTCTAAGCAGACTGTTAAATGTATGCTGATCCCGGGTTTCTTCATCTACCGCCGGGTATGCAGCAGTAACTAGGCATCTAGCCTGTATCAGAGTATTATCCAAATCCCAGTTGAATGAAAAGCTATCCAGTTGGGATAGAGCCACCACTCTCCCTAATGATGGGGTGATGGCTTGAATCACAAACTTTGTGAAGTACAGCCAGGTGAGCTCCGGGGTGATTTTTGGTGCTATGCTCGGCGCTGCTTTGCCCAATAGTGGAAGTGTGACGGCAATTCTTTGCTGGTCATTTTCAAAGCCAATATCCAGTAAGGGCTTGATTATTGCCAGATATGTGTGTATATTGTACTGGTTGGGGTCAATCATGGGTAACTGTATGTGTGGTTTAGTTGCCATCTTGTCAAATATTTCCCTGCTACCTCTCTTCTACGCTCGGGTCAAGAACCACTGATGGCCACCAGTGTAATGCTAGGTGAAAAAGGCCCGACTTCTCGGTCCTAAAACACCTAAAGTGTAGCGGGGTTCCTTTTCAAGACCGGGGCGTGGTGCAATAAAGAGAGGTAGGGCACAAAAACTTCAGGTAATAACCTTTACATGTATATTACCACAATCAGACACAGGACAAATTCAGCAGATAATATAACACAGTACGTGACAAAAACAATACCTTAACTAGGATATTAGTATCTCGCAGGATACTGGCTTAACAATGTTATCGCCAACACAATAAATATTGATCCCAATGTACAAGGGAATACAGGACTGGGGTGCGCAGAGGGGCGTGAGTATTGCAGGGGAGAGAGAGCGGCGGGAGTAAGGGATGACGTGCATAGAGCTAGAATGTACTTATGGTAATATCGAGAGGTGGGGGGTATTACTGTTGTAGATTCATTACTTTCTGATAGTACCAGGGTTTTGGCGATTGACTCTACCTCTCATTCAAGTTATTAAATTCACACAGGCTGTCGGGGAGAAGATTCCTGAAGGGAGGACCAGACAAGGAAGGGGGGGAACACACTGGGAATTTACACTCATTATAGTAATACTTGTACAGGAGTATTCTAAACACTTCCCCTTCATTGTTCCCTCACAATAAATGATATTTACCAGTTTCTCAATGGGACAATTTGTAGGGTAACATGCTGGCTGTTTTCTATAAGGGCGTCACTTGTGATTGTACTTAGTCTCTGTATCCGCCTGTAAGTATTTGCCCGTGATCTCACTCGTCCGACATCACTCATTCCCAGTCACTGTACCACTTGTCTAAGGGCACTGTCTACTTAACCTAAGTCATTTCACTTAAACTGAGGACAACACATTACACAGTTCACTTATCTGTGGTGGGCGACAGGGCAGCATGCCGGCGTGAATTAGGCCGGGGAAAGGGCACCGTCACGAGAGGGCGTGGTGCGAGGGCACGGGACTGTGCGCAGGGGTATCCTCTCACACCCAGGGCTGCAGGGGGCAGAAGAGCCAGAGGTCTCCGAACTAGGCTCAGGAGTATGGCCCTCAGGACTGGGGCCGAATAACTCCTGGAACCGCTGGTGTAGGTCCCGGCCTGAGGTGGAGGCCTTAGACCGTCTAGGGGGCATGGAGAGGTCGTGCCCAGGCATCCTGGGGAGGGCCTAGAGGGACAGCGGGCTGCGGTCCCTAGCGTCGAATGGCGCCGTCAGGGGAGGGCTGCGGCACCGGTCCGGACTAGGGTCCGTCAGGTGCGTCTGCTCCAGGGCCAGGCACAGGGAACGGAGACCAGGGGAGGCTGTGGGGCCTGACAGGGGTTTTTGGGGGCTGGAGGGCCTGGCTCTCGCCTCACACTGGGGCGGTGGTGTGGGTGACACCTCCTGCAGGTCGTGGGGCTCGGCAATCGGCCGTTGCTGCCCAAGGGCATGACTAGCCTGCGTCAAGGCCCAGCAACTGGCCGTGGCCTGAGCAAGAGTGTACGCCTCTGGTCACTTCCTGAGTGGCAGTGAACCGTCTTCTTCTGCAGGAGGGAGGAGCGGCAGTAGGCCATCTCAGGGGCAGTGCCTCTAGAGTGGCAGTAGGCCGTCTCCTTTGGCAGGAGGGCAGAGCGGCAGTAGGTCATCTCTGGGGCAGTGCCTCTAGAGCGGCAGTAGGCCGTCTCCTTCGGCAGGAGGGAGGAGCAGCAATTGGTCGTCTCAGGGGCAGCACCTCTAGAGCGGCAGTATGCCGTCTCCTTCGGCAGGAGGGAGGAGTGGCAGTAGGCCGTCTCAGGGGCAGCGCCTTTAGAGCGGCAGTAGGCCGTCTCTTTCGGCAGGGGGGAGGAGCGGCAGTAGGCCATCTCCTGCAGAAGAGTAGAGCGGCAGTAGGCCGTCTCAGAAGAAGCACCTTCAGTACGATGCTGGGCCGATTGACAAAGGCGGGAGCGGCAATCGGCCGTCTCCGGAGGGGCGCTGTCACGAGCTGAAATCTCAGCTCCACCCCAGTCTGACTTGGCGACCCCACTCCTCGAAGGTCGTGTCTTTTTCCTGCTGGGATGGCGGTGGGGCGGCTGGGTGTTATAGGGGCGCACGGCCCAGGCTGACTTGTGTCATTGTTGCCTGGACGTTCGGTGTTCGGCTGCATCTACTCCGTGGGGTCCGTGTGGGGGTGTCGATGGTTTCTCGGGGGTACTTAACTCTAAGGATGTCGGTTGTTTCTCGGGGACACTAAACTCTAACTCACGCATTTAAGAGGTTATTGACTGTTTCCTACCCGGTCATTGAAAATGTCTTCAAAAGCTGTATAAGTCGTCTGGAGGTTGCAATAAAACACAGGTTATGTCTGTAGAGTCAAGAGATACTCGTAACTCTCGCTGCTGTTTAGACGTCGGAGAATCTTTACGGTCCAGGGTGTCCCTCATTCTCTCATTAAGGATTTTACGACATGAGGTGCACATCCTCGTAGAATTTAGCAAACTTTATGCTCTTGGATCTAGTATATAGCATATGTTCTTTTACTCTTTGACTCCATCGGTATTCTGTCATTCTATCTATTTATCTGTTGCTAGAAACCATAAGTCCACAAAGGGTGGTTACAAAAAATATCGTTCCCATGACGCTCTATCCTCTGCAATCTACCTCCCTTTCTTTCAGCTCCCACCTCCATCTCCCATATATATATCTCCACTCCAACCATTATTTCATTCTGGGTCTCCCCTTCCTCTAAGCCCGCTACATATCACTCAAAAAATTGTGTGATCTATACAGGGTGTCTCGGAATGTTATATGAACATGCGTCCAAATCTCAACTTTACGGAGCTACAGTTACTGATGACCTTATGGACGAATTATGAAAGAGACCATTTTCGCCCATAAGGTCAACAGTAATTGTAGCTCCATAACGATTGAGATTTGGACACATGTTAATTAACGTTTTTGCTTAGAATTCCCTCATCTATCGTTTCCCAAAGTTTTCGCCTTAACTCCCGGGACACCCTGTATGTTGTCGTCAGGTATAAAACACATTAGAATACTTAACTCGTGTCATTGATATTAAAAATTTAAGGAATATTACATAATTCCTTCTATCTTCTAAGATATAGAAATGTTAATCCTAATATTCATTATATCAAAATTGTATAAATATGACGCATTTCTTTTACTTACTATCAAAGTAGGCTTTATTTTTTTTCAAACAGAAGATTAACAGTGGAAAAAAAAAAAAAGACACTCTCTCTCTCTCTCTCTCTCTCTCTCTCTCTCTCTCTCTCTCTCAAGCGACCCATTTCATCTGCACAGCAAAATTGGTGTCTGCTGAACATTCTTTTCTCACTGAGGCGCAGCAGACGGAGAGAGAGAGAGAGAGAGTTTCATATACAAAGTGTATATATATATATATATATATATATATATATATATATATATATATATATATATATATATATAGAGAGAGAGAGAGAGAGAGAGAGAGAGAGAGAGAGAGAGAGAGAGTGTGTGTGTGTGTGTGTGTGTGTGTGTGTGTGTGTGTGTATTTGTCTATCTATCTATCTGTTGCCAGACGCCTTAATCCCGTAAGAGGTGGTCACAAACAAATCGCCTCCATGTCGCCCTGTACCCCGCCATTTCACTGCCCTGCTTCCAGCTCACACCCCCATCTCTCATAAATATATCTCTCCACTCCATCCCTCCATCTCATCCGGGGCCTCCCCCTTCCTCTCCCCCTCTCCACCTCACTCACATACACTCTCCTCGTCAGTTTCTCGCTTTCCATCCTCTCCATATGGCCAAACCACCTCAATGTAGTTCTCTACACGCTTTCTATCACATCCACATCCACACCACAACTCTCCTTCACGTCTTACACTTGTCAGCGTGTCTCTCCATGTGACTCCACATGCTCCTTTCAAATAACTAATTTCCACAGCTCTCACTCTTGAGTTGTGTCCCCCCAACAATGGCCAATTTTCACGTCCATACGTTAGAGTTAGTATCACAATAATGTCATGCAGCGACTTTTTTTACTTCCATGCTCACTTCCCTGTTTCTTATCACTGCTTAGAAAGAACCTGTAGCCTTTCTTCCTAGCTGTACCCTTTCAAGCATTTCACTCTGCAAACATCCATCCTTGCTCATCACACTACCCAAGTACTTAAACGTACTCACATTTTCCAATTCCTCCTCATCCAACCTCACCGTACATTCAGTTACTTCTATTCTCCCGAAGATAATAAATTTACTCCTACCTACATTCACCTTAAGATTCCGTTTCTTACACACTGTCCCAAACTCATTCACCATGCCTTGCAGTTTCTCTTCGTCTTCGCTTAACAACACAGTATCATCTGCAAACAGCACAGGGGGATTCCAAACATTGCCCTCTCTCATTAGGGCCGCTCCAACATCCACTGCCCTACCTTGTACCTCTTTTTTAACCCCGTCCATATACAGACTGAATAACCATGGAGACATGACAAATCCCTGTTTCAATCCAACCTTCAAATAGAAAAAAAATCACTCAGTTCACTGTCTAAACGCACTGCAACCTTCCAATCCTCATACATACTCTTCATGGCATTTGGCAACTTCCCATTTACTCCAAATATTCTTAATATTTTCCACATTCCTCGTCTATCCACCCTGTCAAATGCTTTCTCCAAATCCATGATGGTCGCATACAACTTCTTTACCTTCTCTAGAAACTTTTCCACTAAAGACCAAAGAATGAATATCTGATCTACACAACCTCTTCCCTTCCTAAATCCTTCCTGCTTTTCTCCAACTAATTCCTCCATTATATCTATAACTCTGTCACTAAAAATCTTACCATATACTTTTTCTGTTATGCTAAGCAGACAAATCCTCTATGATTGTGAAAAATGTTTAATAGTTCTGGTAAACAAATCGGGGCCCTCTTTCTGGGCACCAAAATGTGAAAAATATTTAATGTATACAAGTCGGTATCCCAGCCGGGCACCGCTATGATAGAAATTTCTGGTATTTACTAATAAACAACTCGTAGGTCGTTACTCGTCCATAAAGTTGTTCTTAAGTAAATCAAACAAGTCTCATAGAGTTAGGCGAAACGTAACTTGACCTTAACTCACCTACAATAACTATTTCTCTTCTATCTCATAGCCAATCCCCCCTTGAATTGGCCAATTCGTAAAGGATACTTAGCTAGTGAAGAGGGAGTGATCGATAACTGATGACGATGAGGCTGCTTAGTGTAATTGCTTGAGCAAGCAAGTGTCCTTATGGTGCGTATATACAACCGTGTTAGCTTGAAAGTGACTAGGAACAGAGTGTTAACTCCACAAGGTCTGGGAGCAGAGTGCAGTGTGTGGCAGTTCTACCTCCCTCATAGAATGGTAGGTTGCCAACTTTTAATTATTTACAGTACTAAATACAGTTAGATTACATCATGATATGTACAGGGCGAATCTAACAAATTAATTTTAGTTTTACTTAAACTAAAGTTAGACCAAATATTCCCTTTAACTGTGTAAATATCTTAATTCCACATCTGCTAAACCGGAGACTCTTTCCCTACTTGCCACGTCATCTAACGCGCAGACACAGTTTAAGTCAGTGGAAAATACCACAAAATTACATGTATTTACAATGTATAGTTGTCCACGGGGGTTAAATGCAGTAGCATTTAATTTATCAATAACAAGAATTATTAAAGAGAATGTAATTTCTGGGTTATTAAAACAGCTTGAACAATTAACAACGGTCTCACTTTTTCCTCTGCCTTTAACCAGGGATAACTATGATAAAAATAGAGAGCGCAACTGCTCTGGGGGAAAATATTTCCCACAGTTTTGGGGCCGGCGGAAAATGATACGCTGTATCATGTAATATGACCCTTAGCCAAGAGTTCCCTCCATAGTTCTCGAGAACCCTGTGCTGCGGCCCTACTAGGTCGCGACTCTTGACCCGTTTGATCTTCACCATCCTCTGGATCCGGAGTGGCTGCTAACTCAAGGGGTACCAGTTTATCAATAGTTTTTATACTGGTATGTCCCCTGCATTTTATTTTTACGAGTCTCAGCACCCCTTCAGAATCTGGGTGTGTGGAGATCACTTTAGCTAATGGCCACTGGGATCTTGGCTGTTCAGTCTTCACTAAGACCACATCTCCTATGTTAATAACTGATTTGTTGCTGGCAGCTTGAGCTCCATAAAACCTCTCGCGTAGGCTCAAAAGATGCTCTTCACTCCAATGTCTATTCCAAGTATCCAGCACCCTTTTCAGACGTTGATATCCCTCCCGCAGATGTTGTCCTAAATCATTATTTTCTATGTTAGGATCATCAACTTCTTCCTGAATATCCACACAACGCATCGGATGGAGCTTCCTACCACATAACATGTGAGCCGGTGTTAAGGCCTCTAGCGAGTCGCTAGTGTCATCTTGATAAGTCAGAGGTCTATTATTAACCCTGGTTTCAATTTCAGTTATTACCGTTCTTAAATCTTCTCTAGTGATCTTAGTTCTATGTAATGTTTTCCTCAGGCAGTTCTTGACAATACCAATCATTCTTTCGGTAAATCCATTTTGCCATGGAGCTCTTGGAGCTGTGAACTGCCAAATACAATTTCGGATTCCCAGCGCCGACTTAACCTTTGAGTCGTTCATTAGGTTTAACAGTAAGGGTGCTGCTCCAACGAAATTAGTTCCGTTGTCGCTTATTAACTTGCCAGGACAAGACCTTCTAGCGGCAAATCTGCGAAAGACATTGAGGAATGTCTCTGAGCTTAGGTCTTCCGCTAATTCCAGATTGACTGCCCTTGTGTAGGCACAAGTAAATAAACAAATGTAAACTTTATGGGGAGTTTCCTCACCCATAACAGTTATAGCCCCTGTGTAGTCCACTCCTGTTATATGGAAGGGCCGACTTATGTTCACCCTATCCTTCGGTAGGGCTGGTGGTCCTGGGTAGATATAAGGTCGCTGCTCATACCTCCTACAAATGATGAAGTTTTTGAGATATTTTTTCAAAACCTGTCTACCCTTAGGAATCCAGTACCTTTCCCGAATTTGGGCTAAGGTCTGCGGTACACCTCCATGGAGAGTGGAATCATGGGCGTCCTTTATAATAAGTTGTACAATGCATCCACTCTTAGGTAATAAAATGGGATGTTTGGTTTGGATGGGCAAGTCAGCCTTTACCAATCGGCCTCGACATCTTATCAGACCTTTTCCGTCTAAGAAGAAGCCTAAATTCTTCATCAGCTTATTCCCTTTTCCAGTGTCTTGGCCTAAAAATTTATATATTTCCCCGTAAGAATTTCTTTGTACTCTTTTCAGCCAGTATTCTAGGGGATCTAATTTCTGAAACCCCACCTTCTTATTCAAAAATTCAACAACCAATTTAATAGTATTTAGAAGTTGTCTTATTGACGAGAATCGGCTGATGTCAATTACTTCCAGCTCAGGTACTATAGGATCCAAGTTCACTACACTAATCTCAGCAATACTGTACTGTTTCTGTTCAGGCCAGTCCTTAGTGAGTAACCATTTAGGACCTTTAAACCACAAGTTATCTTTGATCAGTCTCCTTACGGTCGAACCTCTCGAGAGCAGATCAGCTGGATTTTGTTTGGAGGACACATGCATGAAATTAAATTTGGAAGACAGCTCTTTAATTGTCTTCACTCTATTACGGACGAAAGGAATTTTACTGTCTTCCTTCCCTATCCAGTAAAGACAAATCTCACTGTCAGTCCATATGTAAATATCCTCAAACTGAGTATCAACAGTAGTGGTTATATACCTGGCCAATTTAGTTCCTACTTCTATGGAAGCCAATTCCATTTGAGGTAGGGTTCTTTCTTTAATTGGCGCAACTCTGGTTTTGGGCATTATAATCTTACTATCCTCTCCTGTTGCGCAATAAGCTACTGCTCCATAGGCCCTTTGAGAAGCATCACAAAATATGTGTAAGTGCGACTTCTCATTACTGTTTATTTTCCTGGGAATACATATGCTTGATGTAGTTTCAAACTCCTTTCTATTCTGTTCCCATTGTTCCACATATGTCTCACCTAATTCAATGTCCCAGTCTAACTTTTCTCGCCAAGCCTCCTGTGCTAAACATTTGCCCCTAATAACAATAGGACTGACAAATCCTAATGGGTCAAATAGCTTGGAAACCTGACTTAGCAAGGACCTCTTGGTGAGAGTGACATCAGAGAATTTAATTGGTTTCAAACTTATTACATCAGCTGTTGTATCCCAGTTAAGACCTAACACATTTTGAATTTTGGGAATGTCAGAATCTGGATAGTCCTCTTGTATTTTATTCCTCAAAAGCGGTGAATTTGTATTCCAGCTCTGTAACGGCAAATTTGCCTTCCCACATTCGGAACTGGCTACTTCATAAGCCTTCAAAGCTTCCGACTCTGTATCAACAACACCTTGCAAATTATCCATATAAAAAGCCTGCCCTATTTCTGGACATTTGGCATTTTCAAAATGATGCTTTAAAGTGTTGCAAAATAGGAAAGGACTAGCACAAGAGCCAAAGAGCACCGATCGGAAACAGTAAGTTTTCAATGGACTATCCTTATTTTGAGGATCATGAGGCCAGAGGAATTTTGTAAATTTCCTATCCTCATCTCTCAGTCCTATTCTGAGAAAAGCCTTACTAATATCTGCTGTGTAAGCGTAAGGTTTCTCTCTAAATCTTAGTAACACATTCCCTAACTTCTCTGTTAGTGTAGGTCCAGAGTATAGGCAATCGTTCAAGCTAGTTGATCCCTTGGACGCTTTACTACTACAGTTGAATACTATCCTTATGGGAGTAGTTACTGAATCCTTGCTTACAGCATGATGTGGTAAGTAGTGTCCTTCTTTGTGGTTAACAGGGTATTCTACCTCTTCTATAAATTTATTCTTCAATTGATCCTTTACAATATTATCATATAGGATCAGATGTTCTGGTTTATCTCTCAACTTTCTTAGAAGAGAATTTAACTGAGCTTTAGCTGCTTGGTAATTTGTTGGTATCTCTGAGTGGTTTAGTTTCCATGGTAATCCTACCCAATACTGTCCATCCTTAAATTTCACAGACTGATTATACAAGTCCAATGTTATTTTATCTTCAGGGGTTGGTTCCTCAGAGTGTATTCCTACACTGTCTAGGTTCCATAGTTTGTGTACAGGTTCAATGTTTTCATCCAAGAAGTCATTTATCTGAGTAGGTTCCAATTCTGCACCTATTCTAGCTACCATCAATGACTGTGTGGGGGTAACAAAGACTGAGTCTACTAGTTTGGCCTCTCCTTTAACTTGTTTTGGAAAAGGCAACTAACCCATAATAAGATTACCTCCTGGACTCTTGAACAACTGTACCTTATTCCTGTTGAAAGTCCTATGTAGGAATCTTCCACAATAATCAGAACCAATTATCATTTTTATGGGACCCACAGTATCTGATTCCACATTCTGTTTAGCCAACTTTATCCCTGAGCTTTGTAGATGATCAGAGATTTCCTTCAATCCCTTTATGTATATACTTGTCTCCATATTATCAAGCACAGCTGCTGTTATACGGCATTTATATCTGCCTAATTGTATTACAGGTCTAACTAGATCAAAAGACTGAGCCTTCCTAGTTGTTAAGAATCCTGTAATGGCTAGATTTATATTGCCGATAACTGGTAACTTTAATTTCTCCACAATGTCTGCAGAAATGAAAGTTTTCTGAGCACCCGTATCAAACAGGGTACATACTAATTGGTTTCTATTCTCAAACAATACTTTGACATCTGCTATTGGTACTGCAGCTGACATTACTAAGGGAGCATTCCCTTTTGCAATTGTCATATTGACGCATGCAGGTTTAGGAACCTCAATTTTCATCCTAGGGCATAAAGCACTATGATGATGATCTTTTTTGCATTTAAAGCAAAGATTTAATTTAGTCTTACAGTCCGCGGCAGTATGTTCGGAGTTCATACAGATTATACAACACCCCAGTTCCTGAAGCTTCCCTACTCTAGAAGCATAATCAGGGTACGGTTGACAAGATACACTGGAATGTTGCTCACCACAAAAGACACAAACCTTCCTGTCTTTTACCATGGAAGGTTTTATTTCATTAATATCCTCAGCATGTCTATTCCTTATATTTAATACTTTATCCTCGGCCTTTGTGGAGCCAAGGAAAGTACCTATCTCTTCTTTAGGCACATACTTAGTCTTCTCTGACTTAACTTTCCCAACCAGTTGGTTAGTGGGTTTTTTCTTTACTTCAGTCTTCTGTTAGACCTCAGTAGTGTTTAATGTTCCTTGCAAATGTTTACAGAGTTGCATCAAGCCTTTCTCAATCTCTTCACAGGAGAAATTATCCTTCTGGTACCTACCATACAAAGCATCCTTGGTTTTCGGTGGTAGCTTTAAGGACACAATTCTTGAAAGCACCCAATCTGATGTCTTAATATCTTCGTAAGTACCTAAGGCCCTTAGTTTACAACTTATTGCAATTCTAAAATTTTGCAAGGAATCAAAATCGTGCCTAGGCGTGGGTAATTCTATTAGAGCCCTCAATAATTGATTTATAACTTGTTCCCTGTCTTCGTAATTTTGTCTAAGGATGGTCAAAGTCACCTCATAGTTATTTTCTTCTACTGGTAATTCTTTTATCAGTTGATATGGTGTTCCTTTGACCTGTCCTAACAAATACGTAAGTTTGGTGACTTTAGGGAGATCTGTTCTATCGTGTACCAAATATTTGAACTGGTCCCAGAAGGATTTCCAGTTCTGCTCCCCATCAAATTCCGGAAACGTTATTTGTGGTAACACAGCTCTACTCTGCTGTGCCACAACTTGTGTTTCCGCGGCAGTGTCAGCTAATTCTGACTCTAGTGTCTTTACTACAGTTAAGTATTCTTCTAATTTGTTTTCAAACTTCGTAGTTTCTGACTCTAAGAGTTCCTTATTCTCAGCCTTTACTATAGCCGCTTCTAAAGTTAAGTAACTCTCTTCGTACTTACTCCATCGATCTTTCAGGATATTTAGGAGACTATTTATTCTCTCCTTGGACAGAGGTATTTGGTCCAACGACTGGTTACAATCATTTATGGCTCTAGTTACCCATCCTGCCTTACTACTAGAAGATCTTTGCAATAAAGAAACAGACATGTTGACGGAGTTCTAATTTAATAATTTAATTATGAATTCCAACCACAATTTTACCTCAACTTAGTAATGATTTGATTATTTTAAATTTTGAAGATGGTAGGGATTAAGTCCTCATTGTGCAAATTATCCCCTCTCCAAATTTTGTATTATTCATTACAGCTCAGCTAATTATTCATTTAATTTTGAGGAGTGTAGGGATTAGGTCTATAATTTCAACCTGTCCCCCAGGGTTATTAAACCTCTAGGGTTTTATTTCATCCCCACACTCAATTGCCAAAACACCCATATTCCCCGAGCTCAGAATTAATTACCTCAATACTCCATAGACCCACCCATAGCTTGTACAGCACAGAACTCTCCTTTCTTATGTTCTACATAATTTATAAATTTCTGCAGAACCGCTTCCCTACCATGACGGTTCCAATGAATACTATCAGCTTTCAACATTGCTTGGAAGGGCTTGGCATTAAAATGTATGAAATCCCTTCCCTTCCTGATCCGTTGCAACTTTCGGTTTACAGCTCTGCTAATTAATTTATATGTTCCATAACAAACTGGAGAGCCATATGGCAGGTTCCTTGGCTCGAGGAGGGTTATGGCTACTGAGGATTTACAAGAGCCCTCTATGGCTCCTACCACTGCTAAAATATTCTCCACTACTTCATTGACCTCCACGTCCTCATGGATATCATTTCCTTCAAGGAACAGGACCGTACGGTCATGCTCCCAGTCTAGTACGGCATTCAGCCTTTCATCTTCAGAGAAAAAGCTTGCCTTTCCTCCCGGAGCTCTATAGACACGTACGTCCATGTCTTCCACTTCAACCGAACATGGTAGTAAACTGTGTCCCACAAAAGCAACTTTAAACACATTCAGCGCTTCGGCACACATCGGTTTTCCTCACTCGGTCGGGGCACCAAAAATGTGAAAAATGTTTAATAGTCCTGGTAAACAAATCGGAGCCCTCTTTCTGGGCACCAAAATGTGAAAAATATTTAATGTATACAAGTCGGTATCCCAGCCGGGCACCGCTATGATAGAAATTTCTGGTATTTACTAATAAACAACTCGTAGGTCGTTACTCGTCTATAAAGTTGTTCTTATGTAAATCAAACAAGTCTCATAGAGTTAGGCGAAACGTAACTTGACCTTAACTCACCTACAATAATTATTTCTCTTCTATCTCGTAGCTAATCCCCCCTTGAATTGGCCAATTCGTAAAGGATACTTAGCTAGTGAAGAGGGAGTGATCGATAACTGATGACGATGAGGCTGCTTAGTGTAATTGCTTGAGCAAGCGTCCTTATGGTGCGTATATACAACCGTGTTAGCTTGAAAGTGACTAGGAACAGAGTGTTAACTCCACAAGGTCTGGGAGCAGAGTGCAGTGTGCGGCAGTTCTACCTCCCTCATAGAATGGTAGGTTGCCAGCTTTTAATTATTTACAGTACTAAATACAGTTAGATTACATCATGATATGTACAAGGCGAATCTAACAAATTAATCTTAGTTTTACTTAAACTAAAGTTAGACCAAATATTCCTTTTAACTGTGTAAATATCTTAATTCCACATCTGTTAAACCGGAGACTCTTTCCCTACTTGCCACGTCGTCTAACGCGCAGACGCAGTTTAGGTCAGTGGAAAATACCACAAAATTACATGTATTTACAATGTATAGTTGTCCACGGGGTTTAAATGCAGTAGCATTTAATTTATCAATAACAAGAATTAATAAAGAGAACGTAATTTCTGGGTTATTAAAACCGCTTGAACAATTAACAATGGTCTTAATTTTTCCTCTGCCTTTAACCAGGGATAACTATGATAAAAATAGAGAGCGCAACTGCTCTGGGGGAAAATATTTCCCACAATGATTACCACACACATCTTTTTTCCCATTTTCCTTTGTACAGGGGAATAGCGATTCCTGACTTCCAGTCCTCCAGAACTCTACCTTCCTCCCAGGCCAATTTGCGCAACTTCCATATCCATTCTACTACAATCTCTCCTCCATGTTTCAGCATTTCACCACACACCCATCAATTCCTGGGGCTTTCCCCGTTATGACTTTCGTCATTGCTTTTACAACTTCATCCTACTGATTTCATCCTCTCTCCTCACATCCCTCATCCCAGGGATTCCCCAGCCACTTATACCCGTATTACTTTCATTCTCTATGTTCAACAACTCCTCGTAGTCTTCTCTCCATCTGCTCACATTTTCTCCCTTCTCCACTAGCATTCTGCCATTTCTATCTTTCATTCCCCGACTTACTTTTTTATCGCCCTAAGTTTCTTTACCTCTTTCCAGAACATTTTGTTACATTCCCTGCACTTTATGCTCAAATTCCTTCCAAATTCCTCATCCACTCTCTTCTAATTCTCTTATCTTTGCACCTCTCTTTTCCTCTCAACATATAACTCATTCTTCCGTCTCTCAACTTCCTCCATGCCTCTGCTTGCTATCCACTCACTATATGCCATCTTCTTTTGTGCCACAGCCTGTCTCACCTCTTCATTCCACCATGCTTTTCCTAGCATCCCCTTTCGTCTTCTTTTCACACCACACCCCAACTCACACGTTGCACAGACCTTTCCGTGAATATCTTGTACACATCTACATCCCCCATCTGCTCCAAATCACATTTACCCAATAGCTCCTCCATTGATCTCTTACATTCTGTCTTTTTTCCATCCTTTTGCAACATTTCTACCCCTCCTTGTATGAATTACTTCCTCCTGTCCCTCCCTTCTTCTATTCCTCAATTTCCTTTGAACCTTGACTTTCACCACACCAAGTGGTGGTCAGAAAGTCCACTCCCCCAACCTCTATATTCTCTTGCATCCATTACATACCTTCTCATTTTATCATCCACACAAACAAAATCAATAATTGCCTTCTGTTCATTCAGTTCATCACCCACCCTTCTCATCACTGGCCAAGTATACCTGTGGATCATTTTGTGTCTAAAGGGGGTCTTGGCTATCACCAACTCCCTCTCTGCAGAAATGTCTACTAGATCACTGCCATTCTCATCCACTTCTGAAGGTACACCCCACTCACCAACTACTCAATCCACCTTCATATTCCCTACTTTTTCATTCATATCTCCAAGCAAAAACACTCATTCCTCTCAAACTTTTCCATGCACACTTCCACATTTGTCCAGAACTCTTCTTTCAATCTACTTGCACGATCTTGCGTTGGCTCATACATACACACACACTCGCCCACATTTGTAGTCCAACTTTCAATCTTACCCACACAATCCTTGAGCCAACTGATCCATATTCTTTTATATTCTCCTTCTATCTTTTGCACATAACAATTAACCCTTTTGCCCGTGATGACGCGCTTCCTGTCATTTGGAAGTTTCTGCGACTATATGCAAAAACGCGTTTGTCGTCATAAAGCATAAGAACTTATGTC
The DNA here is from genome assembly GCF_032717465.1 of Coenobita brevimanus. Taxonomy (NCBI): domain Eukaryota; kingdom Metazoa; phylum Arthropoda; class Malacostraca; order Decapoda; family Coenobitidae; genus Coenobita; species Coenobita brevimanus. The sequence continues at coordinate 14,233,914 of NC_136996.1, forward strand.
AAAGAAAAAGTTTTCTGCCGATCGATGTCATTTTTGGACGTGTTATAGTTCCCGCACGCTTGTCAAAGGTAATGACTTGGCAGCCTCGGGGCCCGAGACGTGTGGCTGCCCGGCCAGGTTGATTAGTTCTGCATCAGCTGTCGAGGGAGAAGGTAGCACGGGGCTGGGCATTTAAATCTTACTCTATTTACTCCATCCCGGGATGCGCGTCATATTCCACTATACCAATAATGCTTGTATTTACTTTTTGGGCACTATTGTGATTAGATTTGGTGTTTGCAATAGGGAATTAGGTTTTTGTGAATCATTCGTGGCCGTTATTCTGCCATTGGCCCAACGAAGATTGTGGTAGGGCTACCCTGTTTATTGGCAGTTCCCAACAACTACACTCCCTCTACCCTGTACCCAATGTGAGTATTCAACCATTGAATAATAGTGACAGTGAATCAGGTGAATATAGTGTGCAATAGCCAGTGAGGGGGGACATGGTGAAAGGTTTAGCTGAGGGAGGAGGGAAACCGCCTGACGACACGGCATTGTCTTGAAGGGAATATTTATCAAGGTGTTGATGAAGTCCTTGTTTTATGCTGATATATGGTGGATAGTGTTATTGTGCAATAGACAGGAGTATAGTACACGAGTGTACGTGATGAAATATTGGCTAGGGCAGGAGTCAGTATGCCTGGCCATGGCACGCCGTTGTCAGGAGGGGATAAAATACAGGAGTGTAGGATGACTCCAGTGAAATCTAGGGCAGGCTGTTGTAACTTTATTGATGACGTTTCAACCTGCAAAACTCACACCAATACTGAAATGTTCACAATACCCTAAGCTCCGAACTAGCTTCCCAGTACCCTGAACTAAGTGACCCAATACCAGTTAATAAAGCCTATCTCAGATCATCTCTCACACATCATATCCTGGATCAATATACCAACAATATGCCTCACTGCAACGTAACAAAGTATCATTCGTAAGAATACATACAAAAATTTATACATGCTGCATGACTATCACACACGTAAGGTAACTGCTGAGAAGAAAACTGTACAGTTGTATAATACAGCACACTGCAATAAACATAAACAGGTCATTAACTTACACGGTACCTCCCGTCACTAGAGACCCATCTAGATACTGGATCACTCATAGCACCAAATTTGTTCATCCTACAGTACAAGTCCCGAATCCATATGCACAAGCGCTGGTTTCTACTCAGAAATCACCAGCCCAGAGCAGCCGGCTTCCATGTCACAACCACGGTTGCCTGACTAAAACTAACCTACTGTCACTGTGTTTTCCTAGTCATGACGTTACCTCCCCAGATGTACTTCTTAATACTAAAACAATCCCATTACACAAAAACAAATTACATACAAAAGTAAATCAGATATAGGTAACACATGTTTATATAATATTATCTAAATGAAATATCTATCTATTGCCAGACGCCTCAATCCCGTTTGGGGTGGCCACAAACAAATCGCCTCCAAGTCGCCCTGTCCCCCGCCATTTCACTGCCCTGCTCCCAACTCACGCCCCCCTCTCTCATATACCTCTCCATCCCATCCCTCCATCTCATCCTCGGCCTCCCCCTCCCTCTTCCCCCCTCCACCTCACTCACATACACTCTCTTCGAACAGGATACACTGCACTAATTCTGCATATCGTCTCTGACGATACAAGGAGGTTTACAGGGGTATTTGATTTTATCATAGCTGAATTTATTCCGTATGCTTTCTGTGTGAAATAAAGCATGGGTGTTATTGATGTGTTTATCATATGCTTGTGTAGATGAACATAAACACTGCATCACGTGCTCGTCGGAAAATATCGTCAGTGATACTTTAGGTATCGTAGATGTGACATACAGGGCACGATCAGGTACTGCTGTGTTAAAATATCATGTATGTCTCATAAAATGATGGATTTGATTATGTGTATTGTGAAATAAAATCGTAAACACTACAGCATCTTCTGGTAAGGGAAACATCATTTGCTACACCTTAGTGGATGGTAAGGACCACATACTTGTACTTGTTGTGGTGTAATATACTATTTATCTCATATATTGATAGATTTGGTTGTTTTATGTGAAAAGACAGTGAAAAAGTGAGCCACGTGCTCGTAAGGAAGAGTGTGTCTTACACCTGAGCTAGCACAAAGGTAACGAAATGCAACGCGAGGTTTGGAACACGTGCATTTACATATGTTTCTTTTTGTGTGTGAAATCTACTGTGTTTCCCATGTACTGATATATTTGGCTATGTTTTATGTGAAAAGACAGTGAACAAGGGAGCCACGTGCTCGTAAGGAAGAGTGCGTTTCGTACACCTGAGCTAGCACAAAGGTAGCGAAATGCAACGCGAGGTTTGGAACACGCGCATTTACATTTTTTTTTTTTTTTTTGTGAAAACTACTGTGTTTCCCATGTACTGATATATTTGGCTATGTTTTATGTGAGAAGACAGTGAAAAGATGAGCCACGTCCTCGTAAGGAAGAGTGTGTTTCGTACACTTGAGCTAGCACAAAGGTAGCGAAATGCAGTGCGAAGTTTGGAACATGTGCATTTATGTTTTTTTTTTTTTTTTTTTTTTTGTGGAGGGGTGAAACCTACTGTGTTTCCCATGTACTGATATATTTGGCTATGTTTTATGTGAAAAGACAGTGAAAAAGTAAGCCACGTCCTTGTAAGGAAGAGTGTGTGTCGTACACCTGAGCTAACACAAAGGTAGCGAAATGCAACGCGAGGTTTGGAACACGTGCATTTACATATATATGTTTTTTTTTTTCTTGGTGAAATCTACTGTGTTTCCCATGTACTGATATATTTGGCTATGTTTTATGTGTAAAGACAGTGAAAGACTGACTGCAGTGTGTTCTCGTAAGAGAAACAACATCTGCAGTATCTTAGTGCACAGGTAACGGCCTATAGAACATTTCCATTTACATGTTATTGGTGAATGTACTGTGTATCTCATAAAAATGATAGATTTGGTTATGCGTAATGTCCAAAGAAAATGAAAGGGGTAACCACGTGCTACTGGCCCCTACCTGTGTGCTAAGTCAGGTGTAGGAGATGATGTTTTTCAAGGACATACATGTATATCATGAACTCTTGCATTGTGCCAGTGTTGAGCCAAGTTCATGGCTGGCTGTGAATACCATAGCTTGACTCTTATTTCAGCTCACACTCCTACCATAGCACTGGATTGTCACAGGGTCCACAATCCCTCACACAGCAATTTATTCTCCAGTTGGCTTCAGTCTTGCAAAAATGAGACTCAGGTTGGCACCACACGAGTGGCATCAGATCCTCGAGGAGTCAGAGTCGAAGAGCGATTTTGAGAGCGACCGTTCTGGGGTGGAGGAGGTTGAGCTGACGCCATCTGTTCAGCAAGCGAAGCTGCCCTGCTGCCTTCCTCTGCAGGAGACCACACCACTATCATCGGCCGGCTTCACCGGACAACCCTCCCCACCTCTAGGACCTGCCGGTCCTCTCTTCTTCAGTTCCCAATCTCCAGGCCCCTCTGCTCCCCTTGGCGAGCCAGTGTCAACGGAAGCCGGGCCATCGTTCGTTGTGATGCCCCCTCCACCCGCTTCTGCCATGCAGGATGCTACGGTGACATCTTCGCCAGCCAGGCTGTGGAGACTGGTGTCCCCAGAGCCCTCTGTCCCGTCCTCGTCCTCGTCCGAGGCGTTCCCTCCTAGACGAGGGTGTCATGGTTTGCTGCCTGGACATGGGGGACATCCAAGGGGTCAGAGAGCAGGCCGAAGGGTGTCGACTGGCTGACCCATTGCCACCACCACCACCTCCTCCACCGCCGCTGATGAGGATCCTAGGTGGAGCAGTGGCCTGTTCACACCGAGTCATGGGCTGTTCACTGGCTCCCCAGGGGTAAAGGTGGATATTCCAACAACTCCCCTGCAGTTTTTCCAGCTCTTCTTCATGCGGGAGTTGTTGTCATACCTCACCATGGAGACCAACCGGTATGCCACATTCCTGAGGGCTCAGCTGGATGCCTGGTTCTACTGCAATGACGAGGAGATGGCCAAGTTCCTGGGGCTATACCTTTTCATGGGGGTCGTGCACATGCCAACCATCAGGCACTACTGGAGGAGCTCTGAGCTGCACGACTACCCTAGGGTCCGGCGGCCGATGAGTGGATGGCGCTTCAACGCTATCCTGAAGCACTTCCACTCCTTCGACATGCTCACCATTCCCCAGGACAACCAAGATCAGCTCATCCACGTTCGCATGGTCATGGAGTACCTCCTTCAGCGGTTCCAGTCAGCGTACCTACCCGAGGAGCAGCTCAGCCTGGATGAGGGCTCTCTGGGGTGGAAAGGTCAGCTGTCCTTCCACATCTAAAACCCCCAGAAGCCCAACAAGTATGCAGTCAAGATGTATATGCTGGCTGAGTCATCCTCAGGCTACATCTGGAACCTGAAGGTCTACACGGGGGAGCAGTGTACCCTCCAGAACACCGTGTTGTGCCTTGTGGAACTGCTGAAGAACCAGGGCTACTAGTTGTTCATGGACAACCATTACATTTCTGTAGCCCTTTGCAAACGACTCTTCACTGCAGGATTTTACGTGTGTGGGACCCTATGGCTGCCTAGAGGAGCGCCACGCCAGCTGCAGGCCACTGCCAAGGCTGCCCGAGGGAGGCATGGCATACAGGCACAAGGACAATGTGCTAGTCCTACTGTGGATGGACAAGCGCATTGTGAACATGGTGTCCACCTTCCACACTGTGGACACCATTCTGAAGAGGGTTCGAGGAAAGGTGCGGGGTAATGACGGGCAGACAACCTATGTGGAGAAGGTCATTCACGAGCCTGTCGTTGTGGAGGAGTACAACAAGTATATGGGTGGGGTGCATCATTTTGATCAAATGGTCCAGTACTACCCCATCCAATGCCGAACTGTCAAGTGGACAAAGAAGATCACAATATACTTCATCCAAATGGCACTGTTCAATGCGTTTGCCTTGTATAAGAAGTACAGATGCACGCAAGTAACTCTCCTGGAATTTGTGGAGCAGATCATCTACGATCTTCTGCATTTCCACGAAGAGGACTGGCTGGCATCTGGACACACACTCCACCACACCCCAGACCTACCTACCCGGAGGCCAGCACGAGCATCAACTGGCACCCAGCAGACACAATCACCAGCACCAGGATTGGCCCAGGCACCACCAGCACCAGCACGGTCTGTGGGAGACCCCACACCAGCACCACCAGAAACATGGCCATCACAGGTGCCACCATCACCACCAGCACCACCTGCAGGAGGCCCATCAGGGGTGCCAGAACCACCACCACCTCCAGTTGCTGGTCCGTCGGGAGAACCCGTGCCCAGGCCTGCAGCTCCAGCATGACAGGACCACAGAGCATGAGGGTATCCAAGCAAGCGTCGCCAGATCATCAACAACAATATGAGGTTGGATCGCACTCTGGGCCACCACCGGGCAAGGATCCCTGACAATAAGAGGCTTAGATGAGCCTTGTGGTTCAAGTTGGGGAGAAGGAAAGACACAAGGAACATGTGTCCTGTATGTGTTGTGCCGCTTTACATGGGTGATTGTTTCAACCGGTACCATACCGAGCGATACCTTCACTAGTGGAGCACACACACACACACACACACACACACACACACACACACACACACACATATGTTTGTAACCATTAGTAATAATATGTAGTGTGTATGTACAGTATGTAAGTAGTTGTAAATAGGATCCAAGTAGGCATCAAGGGGCATTAACATACATTAACATTTGGTGGAAAGCGAGTGGGATAATAGTGATTTCACGTCTTCTGTGGGCAATCTTGGCTGTGTCTATTTTCCCATGCTGCTGTTCTTCCCACGACGACACACAGTCTATCTCCGCTCCAGCCTCCAGCCCTTTTTGCAGTCTTGGTGTGGTTTTTCCATGGTTACGGAATCATCCTTGCAGCTTTGATGTGGTTTTGGGATTTTCCTCCACACCAACACCCCACCTACTATCACACCACCACAGCCACGTAAGCCTCCACCAGTATCCTCACTACCTGCCTTTGCCTGCCAGTCCTGTGTGACCCGTTATATTACCACTCTGTACGGGTTAGTTTCAGCCCCACAAACTCCAACCCAGACCCCACAGGAAGTAGTCCCCTACCGCCGCCCGACGCCGTTACGTCATCATTCCCCCCCCCTGCCACACAGACCTACGTCACACAGGGAGCGTGGCCACTCACACCGAGCTACGTCACAGTCTCCTGCTCCTATCAGCTTCTCGCTCCGCCCACAGCTTAGCTACCGCCCAGTGACGTCACGAACACCTCCGCCCAATCAACGGTGGCGGGGGGAGGAGACACTATGATACAAGAGCTTCACTCGACATCAAGCTATCGCATGGAACACATCTTACAAGTATTTTTCTATCTGCATTTTCATGCATATTCTTATTCCAACACATTAATCGATTCCTTTCTACAGAGAAGCCAAGCTGTCTCTATAGTTTGTGATATTTTTACCATTTACTCTTATCCATTCATTGCATTTTCGTCCCTCATATTTCATTCATTCAGAATTTTTTGTTCACTCACTCCTGCTTTATCCAATTTTCTCCCAATTATACTCATACTCAGCTGTAAATAACGCATTCATTTTCACTCATATTCATCGTGTATGAATTATTTCGTCATATATTATAAATATTTTCATTTATTCATGCATTCATTTATTCATCCATCTGTTCTTTTATTTTCATTTACTTGCTTCCTATTCTATTAATGTCCTTGTTTAAAAAGGTAGATCTCTCCCCTATTGAATCTGATGGTGAAACAGATGATCCTATGTGTGATGATAGTGTAACTCTTTGTAGTGGCAGATCTTAAAGTAAACAAACCATAAGTTCCCTACCTGTTTCTACTACGACCACTTTTCTCCTCCCACACCTACAACCACCTATATTAACCCTACTGCTCCTACCCTAAATCCAGATATATCAACACCAGATACTTTATCATCTTCCCCAGCTGATTCTCTTGAAGTCACTCAGCCTTCTCAGCCTTTGTCCTTACCTTCTACTACACATAGCCTACACCACCACTAACCACGACACACACCATTACCACCACGATACTTCCTTCCCACACACCATCTCAGTTTACTAATGTGCCTACTTCCTCACCTTCAAGGTTTCACCCTCTTCCTACGATGTCGAATCAGAACCCTCCACCTCCCCAGTCCATATATTTGTACGATGTTAACAGACCCAGATTTACAGACCGACGTCAGTTTCCATTTACGACTTCGTCAGAGAGGTCGAAAGTAACCTTCATAATCGGCATATCACAACTGAACCCTTGAAAGTTTCTTATCTGATGAGTCAGCTACACCAGGGCAGGTCACTAATAGAAGCCGCTATTCGTACGGGGCACTTCAAAGATTGCCAAACATTTGAAGCGTGTCGCTAACAGTTAATTCAACTTAGTTAGCAACATTCCAATGCTGCATCTCTTATAAGGTTGACCAACCTTCTCAAGCAATTGGAGAAGGACATGAAGGTACCTCCCCAACATGCAAAGGTAACTGAGGCAGCCGCTTCTATGAAGGTGACGAGTTCAGAGTTGCGCCAATTGTTCTGTGGTACTCAATGGGTAGCCGGAGATAATGGAGAGCTTATGGTTTCACTAAATAATTTTGCAGATTTGTTCGGTTACTTTAGAGTTGTTAACTGGCTTATAGACCACCAAAAACAAATAGCACTACAACTTGGCTTTATCCCCGCAGACAAAATAGTTAACATCTCAAAGGCCATAGTAGAAGGGTCTGGATCGAACTTCACTCACCAGGCTGGTTCTCACACCTCAGCCTACTCACCAGCATTACTTCATCTGATTCCTCTCATTCACGGCCAACTACAAAAACCAAACCTAGTAATCGGTCTCACTCACACAATTGCTCACCATCTAGTGGTTGTAACAAATCTACTGTGCGACGAAGCAAACAATCCTCGATTGTGTGCTGGCACTGCGGTAATGTAGGACATTGAGAGTCTAGTTGTGCACGCAAACAAAGATGCTTCCGCTCACGGGAACGACAGCGCACACCCTCGTGATCCCGTTGTCTAACATGCAATTATCACAAAACTAGTACAACTCACTCCACTGACGAATGTCGTTACCTTAAGAGCCGTCAGTCGGGGGAAGAGAGCGCTCGGATCGGAAAAATGTAACCTTTAAATAGCGGAAGATCTGCTGGTGTCTGAAAATAAGATAACAGAAAATCAACTCCCCACTCGCCAGGTAGGACCTATAACATCTTTAGGCCTAGTCATTCTAGGATGGAACGAAGGGGTTCAAAGCTGTTTCTTTATGGACACCGTATCTATGGTAAACCTGATCTCAGATACCTCTTTAAACAACGTTAGGGAAACAACTAAAAGAGTTGGGCTCCTCGAACCACCTGACATTCACCTATGTAGCGTGGATGGCTCAGAATTTCAGGTCAAAGGAAAGATTACACTAGAAGTACAACTTGATAAAGCCTTAAGACCTTTTGACGTGGAGTTTCATGTTACTAATGAGCTTAAATATCCAGCGAACACTCGCATTGGCTTTTTGACAATGGCTTAACAAGCTATTGCTCTCCTCCCTGCTTCTCGTACAATAGATATCAATGGATTCCCAATATCTAGGATGGAATGTCCATGTCCGGTACTTTCCCAAACAAACTCAGTTATTCACTCTCACGTGATTCCAACATTACTCGAGAGTAAACAGGTACACACACCATTACCTGAACAGCCAAGTTCACTACCATCTACTGTAGTACTACACCCTCTGAGCATTTACCGGTGTTTACACCCTCTGAGCATTTACCGGTGTTTACACCCTCTGAGCATTCAACTGTGGCTCGTATCAACCCCTCTAACAGTGGCACATTTGCCAACTCAGACATATCTCATTTAACTACATCACATAGTGTGAATGATGTTTTACAGCACGCAGAAACAAGGCGTGCAGTAACAAATCAGTGCACAATTTTGTTGCGGCATAAATTTACCAAAGTCTCTGTTCGTATTGTGGGTGCGAAAGCAGGAGTGGATGTACTAACCTTACCCGAGACATGTTGTGTGATTGGCTTAGCTTATGAGTCGGCGTTGTGTACCGTGCTGGAGGATGGTTTATGCTACTTGTACTTAGTCAACACTACTAATCCCCCACTTAAATTACAAACGGGAACACAGATTGGTGACTTCTTGGTATACCCAGTGGCCGTATGTGTGTGCCTAGATTTCCTATTCTCTGTTACAGATGTGTGCTCAGTTACTCAGTCCACTGACATTCCATCTAATCTTGAATCTCATGTGAAAAAGAGTGATTACCCAGAATACAAAAGTCACTTACTTAATCTCTTGCGAGACTATCGTGAAGTAGTAGCCCTACCCTGTGAGAGTATGGGCAAGACGGAATTAGGAAAGTGTCAAATTACGTTACAGTCCGGAGCTCAGCCAGTATACATACCTGTTTAGCGTTTACCACACAGCCAGCATCAACAAGCTGATCGTCTTTTTCAGGACATGTTGGATAACAAGGTCACTGAATTCTCTGATAGTCCGTGGAACAGCCCACTATTTCTCATTCCAAAGAAAGGTGGTGAGTTCTGACCAGTGACAGATTACAGACACGTGAATGCACTGACTGTCCCGGACAGATTTCCAATTCCTGTACTCACTAATTTGCTGGAATCCTTAGGCGAAAACAATTGTGTTTTCTCCTCCCTAGATCTTTTGAGTGGTTGGTGGCAAGTAGAAATGGAGGAATCATCTCATCCTATCACTGCCTTCAGTACTCCATCCGGGCATTACCAATTCTGTAGACTTCCATTCGGTTTGAGAAATGCATCATCGGCGTTCATGCGGCTATTCCATACAGTTTTCGCCGGCATGATAGGTCACTCATATTTTGCCTATCTAGATGATGTCATAATCACTAGTCACTCGGTAGAGGAACACTTAGAAAAATTGGCCGAAGTGTTTACTAGACTCAAACAAGCTGGACTTAAGATCAAACTATCAAAGTGTGACTTTTTACATAGGAAACTCCATTTCCTAGGACATGTTATTGACGCTCACGGAATTCATACATCAGAAATTAAGGTCAAACCCATGACAAATTTCCCAACTCCAACCAACACCGATGTTGTAAGCAGTTTCCTTGGTCTTAGTGGCTATTACCGCAGATTTAATAAAGGGTACTCCCAGATAGCTGCACCGTTAACAAAATTGCTAAAGAAGGATGCATCTTTTGTGTGAGCTAATGAACAGGCAACCGCATTTACAACACTGAAAAATGCCCTAGCACAATCCCTGGTTTTGGCATTCCCTGATTATTTAAAACCATTTCTTCTCTGTACTGATGCTTCCGGAGTAGGCCTAGGTGCTGTTCTCATGCAAAATGACTCCGAAGGGAAGAAACGTGTCATTGCCTATGCCAGCCGTGTGTTAAACTCCGCAGAAAAGAATTACAGTGTAACTCACTGGTAAGCCCTTGCCATGGTCTGGTCTCTAAAACATATCCGTGACATCATCTACAGTTATCCTGTTCACATCCAAACAGACCATCTTCCCTTATGTGACCCCTTTCGGGGATGTAACCTTACCGGTCGACTTCCACATTGGGCATTCACTGTGAATGACTATAATCCAACATTTGAATACGTTCCTGGGAAGTCCAATGTCGTAGCCGATGCCCTCTCGCGGCATGTAGGCACAGTCTCAACCAGTTGCAATGTAAACTTGGCATTCAGTTATGACACACTACATGGGTTCCAGCACGTGGACCCCATATGGTCACAGGTCATATATTTTCTAGAGTCAGGCGATGATTCTTCCTTGCCAAAGTTACCAGTCCCTATATTTGATTTCTTCCTTAACAATGAATTGTTTTATAAGCATTCAGTCCTAAAAGGTAACAATGTACCTCATCGCGAAGTTAACCAACTAGTCATCCCAACAGACTTAATTCCTGGTGCCCTTCATTTAATCCACGACTCCCCTCATAAATCACACCCTGGCAAAGATAGAAGCTTATGGCAAGCATGTCTGTCATATTATTGGCCCACTATGCGAAAGGATATAGAAGTGCACTGCGATGCATGTTTATCAAGTGCCCATCATAAGGGGACAACCTACTCCTATATTGCAGTACCCAGTACCATCAAAACCTTGGCAAACTGTCTCTCTTGACCTTCTGAAGCTGCCTCATACAGAATTTGGCTTCGTCTATCTATTAGTGGTAGTTGATCATTTCTCTAGATTTGTTATCTTAGCTCCATTGCATGAAAAATCTGCTAATGCAGTGGCACATGCCTTTATTAATTCAGTAATTTGCCCTTTCACAACACCAGAAGTAATTTTAACTGATAACGGGTCAGAGTTCAATAATTCACTACTGAAAGAAATTTGTCTTAAACACGGAATTACGAAATGCAACATAGTGGCCCATCATCCAGGCTCGAATGGCCTAGTGGAGCGCCAGAATAGGAAGATATTGGAGAGTCTGTCACATAGTGGAAGATCAGACTTCCACTTGGGATGAGTGGATTCCACAGGTAGCTGCTTCAATTAATTCATCCATCAATAAATCAATTGGTGAAACACCATTCTTTGTCATCTATGGCTTTGACAAAAGACTGCCTTATTCATTGTTGCAATCCAAACCTGATCCAATATACAACTACGATAAGTACGTGCGAGTCCACTTAGACAACTGCCAGAGAATTCATAAATACATTCAGGGTAATCTGGCCCTTACAAATGAGGAGATGGTAAGTAACCAACATGCCGCTGCCACAAATGTTACCATCCAAGTAGGTGACTTAGTTTTTGCCATAGATCATGACAGAGATTCAAAACTAAAGGGTAAATTCTTGGGTCCCTTCCGTGTCATATCTTGTAAGGGTAATAAATTCGAATTAAGAGATGCATACGAGGCAGAGACGACATGGGTGCATGCAGATGATCACAAACGTGCATCAGAATGCATAGTCTTGGAGGAGCCACTGAGATAGACCACATCTTCTCCACAACAAACTCCTACTCAACCTTCTTCCTCTTCTCTAAGCCCTTCTTCTGACACTACTACTCGAACTTCCCTTACTGTTAATAACTATCGTGCCGAATTGCGTCCTGCCACTAAGTCTCTTGCATAATGCTATCATCTCACACTGTCGTTACCATCTATATTAACATCACCTCTAACATCAACCCATTTTATAGGAAAGATACTGTGAGTCTATGTGCTGGCAGTGCTGACTCTGGTCGGGTCTGGATCGGGTGAGGACGATGGTGTCGTACGGCCCGGTGCCTTGGTTGGCACAGGAGGCGAGGTAATGGTAGTGAAAGATGTAGTCTCCTTGCACTACGACCTAGAGCCGCTGGGTGCCGTGGCCATCACCCTGCCTGACTGCACGTCAGCTAGAAATGGGAGAAATGGAGTTCCCCCGAGCTAAGCCCTGTATTGGACTATATAGCCCCGCTAGGGTTACAGGAGCGAGGTACCACTCCCGGCACGGCAGCCCGGGCGAGGCTCGAACTCGCAATCCCCCGATTACGAGTCCGGCGCGCTACCACTGTACTACCGCGCCCCCCGCACGTCAGCTAGAGGACCTGCAGGGACTCCTGTCAGATATTAGAAATCAACATCCCACAGACACATTTTGGTAACCATTCTACCTACCCATCTGCTGGAAGTTAGAGTATATTCAGTATCATTTCAACCATCTCCAAGATTCCTTCCCTAACCAAACGCCTGTGGGCCGGTCACGAGTGAAACGTGGACTTTTTAAATAAGAACATAAGAAGAGAGGATAGCTGCAGTAGGCCGGTTGGCCCATGCTAGGCAGCTCCTAGAAGAGTAAATGAACTACTAAAATGAGATAAGGATAGCAAAGAAGAAGGCTCTCCCCCGCCCTCCAAACCCTCCAGCCGAAGCAGGCAGGAAAAAGTCAGAAAGAACACCACGCCGTATAGAAAAACTGGCGTGGACATTTTACAGGAAAGTGAGAAAGGAGAATAGAGACTATCAAAGTGTAACCTGAAAAGAAAATTTTTTTGAATTAGTATTGGTTATAAGATTTTCTTTATTCTATATCCACCCCTTATTTGTCATATGCTTATCTAGCCTATGCTTGAAACTCTCAGTGGAAGAGGCAGCAACTACTTTACTAGGTAGCTTATTCCATTCGTCTACTACTCTATTACCAAACCAATTTCTACCTATTTCCTTATTGAAACGGAATTTTTCTAGTTTGAAACCATTATTTCTAGTTCTATCCTGTATGCTCACTTTAAGTACCTTGCTAATATCTCCCTTATTTATACCATTCATCCACTAAACACCTCAATTAAGTCTCCCCTTACTCTACGCCTCTCTAGCGAATGCAGACTTAGTCTTTTCAGTCCGTCTTCATATGACAGGTTCCGGACGTCATGTATCATTTTAGTCATTCTTCTCTGTACATTTTCTAACGAATTAATATCCATTCTATAGTAAGGACACCAGAATTGTACTGCGTAGTCTAAATGTGGCCTTACTAATGCTAGATAAAGTTTTAGTATTACTTTAGATGATCTATTGCTCACGCTTCTCGAAATAAATCCTAGGACCCTATTTGCTTTATTTCTCGCATTAATGCACTGTTGCCTTGGTTTAAGGTCGTTACTAATCATAACTCCTAGATCTCTCTCGCATTCCGATTTGCTAATTTCTTTGTTATCTAAGCTGTATTTAGTATCTCCAATGGTCTTGCCTACGTTAAGTACTTTACATTTTTCAACGTTAAATTCCATTTGCCAAGTTTTAGACCATTTGGACAATGTATCGAGGTCTTTTTGTAAGTTATGGCAATCGTCAGTAGAGTTAATAATACGCCCTATTTTTGTATCGTCGGCAAATTTGCTGATGCTGCTACTGACTCCTAAGTCTAGATCATTTATATATATGAAAAATAATAAGGGACCGAGTACTGAACCCTGTGGTACACCGCTAGTTACTAATCCCCAGTCCGACTTAGTTCCATTTATTAATACTCTCTGCTTTCGTCCTTTCAGCCAGGATTCTATCCATTTTAAGATATCGCCGTCTATACCGTGTGCTCGAACCTTTCTAACTAACCTTTCGTGTGGGACCCTATCAAAAGCTTAACTAAAGTCCAGATAAATAACATCGTAAGCTTTATCGCTATCTACTGCCTCATAGACCTCCGAGTAGAATGACAACAAATTTGTGAGGCAGGATCGTCCTTGCCTGAATCCGTGCTGACTTTCGTTTATAAGATTAAATTTTTCTAAGTGTTCTCTAATCTTATTTGCCAAAATTGACTCTAACATTTTTCCTACTATTGACGTTAGACTTATCGGACGATAATTCGACGCAGCTGATTTATCACTCTTTTTAAAGATGGGCACTACGTTTGCGGTTTTCCACGCCTCTGGAACTTCTCCTGAACTTAAAGAGTCATTAAATAACGTTAAAAGTGGCTGACATAATTCTTCTTTGGTTTCCTTTATAATTTTTGCATATATATCGTCCGGACCTGGCGATTTTTGAGGTTTTAACTTATTAATTTCTTTCAATACGTCCTCCTTACTAATGGTTATTTTACTAAGAATATTTTCCGTATTCTCATGGTAAATATTTGCTGCTTGAGGGACCAGGCTTAGATTTTCCTTGGTGAATACTGATATGAAATAATTATTTAGGATGGAGCACATTTCTTTATCTTCACTGGTAATGTCACCTGATTCTGTTCTGAGTGGTCCTATCCTATCTTTATTTTTCGTTCGGTACATTTGATAAAAACCCTTGGGGTTTTCTTTTGATTCACTGGCAACCTTAATTTCATAACTTCTCTTTGCTTTTCTTATCTCCCTCTTTACTTCTCTATTTAAAATTGTGTACCGGTTACGTAAGTGTTCCTCTCCACGTTTTATTTTTCTATATATTCCTTTCCTTTGGCCTATGAGAGATTTTAATCTGTTGTTTAACCATCTAGGTTCTGAATTATTAGTTCTAAACGGTTTTGAAGGAATATATCTATCGTGGCCTCCGTGTATTATATTTATTAACTCGTTATACTTCTCACTGGTCGAACGTCTGCTTGGTACTGGAGCTGAGTTAATTTCCGTCACCTGGACTACATTCCTATCTACCACCTCCCCCCTCACAGACACCTGACGGACATCCCCAGGTGTTTCCTGCGCTTGACCTATGACCTGGGGTTCCCCACTGACCTGACATTCCCTCAAATAGCTAATCTCCCTGTGGAATACCGTTCGAAAATAAGCTCTTAAGCCATCGAAATCTCCTAGACGAAAATTAGGAACGGTGGAGGTATTTTCAGTGGAACAGAAATCCCAAATAAATTTGAACTTAATTTCTTCATGATCGCTATTACAAAGTCGTCCACCAACCTCTATATCGCTAATGATATTTTCTTTATTAGCTAAAACCAAATCTAGTATATTATTACCTCTGGTGGGCTCCCTGATATAATGATAAAGGAAATTATCCTGTACTACCTCTAGAAATTCCTCTGACTCTGCATCTCCTGTCTGATTTCTCCAATCTATCCTTGGCAGATTAAGGTCCCCTACAATTATTACTAAGCTGGACTGTGATGCTTTCCTAATTTCCTCCCAAAGGTATTTACTATCAGCTCTACTTAATTTAGGAGATCTGTAAATTGCTCCTAAGACTAATTTCTCCCTATTGTTACTAATTTCAACCCAGACACTTTCTGTGTCCCTATTTACTTTAATGTCTGCTTTATTGTAACAGTTTAATGAATCCTTTACATAAATAGCTACCCCTCCCCCCTTTCTTCCCTGACGGTTTGACACAAAAATATTATAGCCTTTTATCTGATATTCTGCTAAAAATTCTCGAGTGTCTGTATTCATCCAAGTTTCACTAATAACGGCAATGTCTATTTTCTCTGTACAAATTAAAGCCCTCAGTTCATCCATTTTATTACATAATCTCCGGCTGTTTGTGTAGTACACTTTCAGATTATTACTAGTAGTTATGCCTCTACCTTAGCATTTGCTGTTATTTATTTTACTACTAACTGGGAAACTCTTTACTTTACTAATATAACAATTTTTTGTACTATCGCTTATCGCCCTTCTATCATCGCTTGTTCTATCATCTATCATCGCCTGCTCAATTTGAGGTGCCTGAGTGGATGTATCTACACTATTGGTTGAACTTTTGTTCTTAATTTTGCAAGTATTGATGCATCAATCCAAACATGGTAATAATGATTTCTGAGTGTAGTTGCTGCATCTTCCTGTACACCTACTTCTCAATCTCGAAAAAATCCCTCCAACTCCCTATCTATCATTCCAGCTAAAACAGTAACTCCCTGCCTGCTAAGATGAGTCCCATCCCAACTATACAAGGCACTCCGTCCATAAAACCGGTCCCAGCTGTCTATGAAAGGTATTGCATTATCTTTGCAATACCTTTCAAGGCGGCAATTAAACCCTATTGCCCTGCTCAACCATTCCCTTCCAACTCGCCACCTTGGTAAAACACCAAGCACTACAGGGGTTCCTCCCCTCTCCCTAACCTTTTCTAACATCAACTTGTACCTTTGCCACAGTACCTCACTCTTACGGCTACTAATATCATTGCCGTCTACACTGAGGCACACAGTGGGTTTGTCACCACTTTCCTTTACGATATTTGAAATTTTTTCTACCACATTAGCCACCCTGGCCCCTGGAAGACACACATGTTTAGCGAGTGGAGTATACATGGCCCTGTTCAGATATCTCACCTGGGAGTCTTCAACAACAACAATATTTTTCTTACCTTTCTTGTTCTGATTATACTTACCTGTACTGGAAGTTCTCTCACCTTCCTTCTCCTCTACTTCCCTCTCTGCCTTCCCTTCACATTCGTCCCGTAGTGCGTCGAAGGCATTAGTGGTCTTAACTTCCGTTTGCTTCTTAAGAGTGAACGTCGTTGCACCCTTGTTAACTAGTGTCCAACCTTCAGCCTTTTTCTCTTTCTCCACCAACATCTCCTCCAACAATTCCCTCATTTGTGCCTTCTCGTGCCTGAGAATTTGTACCTCCCGCTTCAGTTCGAGAAGTTCCTCCTTTAATTCAAGGTAGTCCTTTTCAATACCTGCAGTGGGGACACAGCTCTCTGCCGAGGAAGCCATTACGCACTAGTACACACAAGGTAGCACAGCACTATCACGGGTCACTACGGGTCACCACAACACACTAGCACAACACTTTCACGTATTACTAGCACAGCACTATCACTGATCACTACAACACACTAACACAGATCACTAAAACACACTAGCACAACACTACCACAGGTCTCTAGCACGTCTGAACAGATTGACCTCACGAGATCTTGGAGGAGAAATTCTGAGTGGATTATTTGGTGTAGCGACTGCCCGTGACCTTTCTGGATTTAAGGAAGACTTACTTCAATTAGCAATTGCTCTAGAGTCCCAGGAAAAGGTGTTAAGTGTTCAACAATCTATGCTACAAAAGATCACACACAATTTAAATGATGTTACAAATACCTTAAATAATTTACGTCAATTCTTAAGCATGAAGTATCGAAGGTAAATATTGTATCAGAGTTGATGTATGTAATATTACATGTAGATAATTTGCAGGTTTCTCTGGACTCTCTTGTCTCCCAAGTTTCTAGCCTAATTCTTATTTTAGTCAATGCTGTTGACGGTCGTGTCACCCTATTTAGTACCTCTCTCTGACCTTCGCTCTACCTTGGAATGGGCTTACTCAACCTTCGACTTGTCTCCTGTGATTTCATTTTCCTCTTTAGAACACTACTACCCAATCCTAGAGGCCACAATCCGTACTAAATATATAATTGTTCATATCTCTCTTCGTTCTTCTATCACATTCGATCTCTTTCACATCGTTCCTTTTCCCTTCTGGTACAATAACTCCCTGGTACAAGCCTCTGTCTCTTCAGAGTACTTTCTTCACTCTCATGATCATCTCTATATTGCCTTCATCTCCTCAAGTGACCTCGTCAGATATGCCTTTCTCACACCCAACTTTCGAGTTTGTGCTGCGTACCTCCTAACAATTTTTCCCGGTAGCATTGCTCCTTGCGAATCTTCCTTAGTCCATAACTTCTCAGTACAACCTATCTGCACCTTTGTTCCGGCCCCCAAAAGCCAGGTACACCATGCTCGTCTAAATCACATCCGCGTTTTCTTCTTTAGTGTCCCAACTCCTGTCAGTCTTATTTGTCCTGGAACCCCTGTCCGTTCACTATCCGCATTGGTTTGTATAAGGCCTCTGATTACTGTACATTAACGTCTGAGTCTGTAATAGCCCATGCTACACATTATCACTTTGCACTTTGCTCCCACAAATATGACATCTTCAAACCTATTGATACTACCTTTCATCTACCAACAGACAATCTTTCCATCACATCAGACAACCTACTTATATTGAACTTTCTGAATCAGTCTAATTTCATTATGAACCAGTTTAAGCCCCTGGGTACATCCAGTCTTTGTATTTCCTCCAGTGGTCTTATGTCTTCTAGGTTTTATTGTAGTTGTATGTATCCTGTACTGTTGTGTCAAGCGAATGGACAAAAGGTTGCATGAGATCCATGTAGCAACAAGGTTAGTGCGATAACCAAAAGACCTGGAAACTGGTGGTTCTAAGTAACATTTATTATGATTGGTGAAGATGTGAAGATCATACTGAAGAAAAAAGTAAAAGGAAATCCTGGTACAAAATTGAAAGTTAAGCTACTTGAATGTAATAATATCCTTATAATTACTACACAGTGAGTGAAGGACATGAAAACTAGTGAAATAAAAATGAGATAAGGGAAGTGAATATCTGAGCACCCTCAGACAGTGCCTTCTATGTAAGATAAACTGGAGTGTATCAAGTGGTGCATTCCGTTACTATTTTTCTCATAGAGGTATCATTGTGATTACTAGTACTTACTATATATATATATATATATATATATATATATATATATATATATATATATATATATATATATATATATATATATATATATATATATATATAAGACATCCACATGTAAGTTTGACCAAACCTATATGTATGCTATCACTATGTTATATACCTTGTGCTTAGTCAATTCGTGGCCTATATCACGATAGTGCATTATTTACATTCTACTTTTGCATTTATTAGTACTTATAATCTTCCCTACCTTTCCAGCATGGCCATGTCCTGTAAATATATTTCTCTCTTGTTACATTCGACTTCTTGAATTATATTATAATATCCCTTTTATTATTATACTTTTATTATTATATTATGTTGTGTGCTGGAGGTGGGGCTAGGGTGAGAAGTGGTTGGAAGAAGTTCAGGGAACTCTTGCCTCTCCTGACATTGAGAGGGCTCTCCCTACGTGCTAAGGGGTCTTTGTATGCAGCATGTGTTAGGAGTGTAATGCTGTATGGCAGTGAGACCTGGGCAGTGAAGGAGGAAGATATTCGCCGGCTCAGACGTACAGAAATGACAATGATTAGGTGGATGTGCAGTGCGTCCCTGCGTCCAAGGCCTGGAGGGGCTGTGTTTACAATGGAAGAGTTGAGAGGTAGGATGGGACTGGAGTGTATTGGTGTTGTGATGAGGAGAGGTAGATTGAGGTGGTTTGGACATGTGGAGAGGATGGGGGATGATAATTGGGTGAAGAAGGTGAGAAGTGTTAATACTGGGGGTGGGGTTATGAGGGGTAGACCGAGAAAGACATGGGACGAGGTCATTAAGTGTGACCTTAGGGTTAAGGGACTGAACAGGGAGGCTGCAATGGATCGTGCAGCGTGGAGAGCCCCCATTAGGTGACCGAGGCCGTCACATGCAAGCATGTTGGAGCCTTTAAAAACGAAAACGAAAACGACGAAACTCCCATGTAGTCCCGGTTGACTGTATACTCAGTCCACTTGCATTCTTGCCACATTATGACTTAATGCCTCCACCACTGTGTCAGGAGACACACTTTTTGATGTGGGGGAAAATTGTTTGTAACCATTTGTAATAATATGTGTGTAAGTATAGTATGTAAGTAGTTGTAAGTAGGATCCAAGTAGGGCGCCACTGAGCGCTTACTAATGTCTGGCTTGATTCAGATTTTGCTGAACCATGAATTTGTAGCCGCACCACATCCTAGGCGGTGAGAGAGTCGAGCAGTTAGCAACAGTCTGGGTTTGGACACGGGTGGTGTTCACGGCTGCTGTGTGAAGATATAAGGCGGTGCTTATTATATTATCAGAAAACTACTACAAGACACTGAATGCACCTACTACTGGCGTCAAGGGGCATTAACACACACACACACACACACACACACACACACACACACACAGTACAAAACTCCTCACCTCCCAATTGATGTGGTCCTGCAGGAAGATCATCGCCACTGAAAGAAGTACGTGGTATTCTTTTTTTTATTTATCTGTTTACCTTTACTTATGTCAGTATATTTACAAACATATATATTGTTTTTTACCTCAACACAAATGACAGGGAAATAAGTACAGCTTCAGTTTCAGTTGGTAACAACAGGTTTAGTGTTCATGTGTGGTTTCTGAGAGGACTATAAACAAAACAGAAGTAATTATATGAAGTTGTTGTTGGTATAAAACCAAAGAAAGCGAAGCTAGCAGGCATCAAAGTGTTAGCGGGCTACGGGAAACTAGCATAAGTGAGCACGGCTGATGGCGGGTCACTGCACGGCAAAATACGCCGTAGTTTTTTTTTCATATTTCTCTAAAACTATGAGGCCTAGGATCACCGTTTTTTACTGAGAAGAAAGAGGATGAAATTGTGCATAGGATGTTGAAATAAAAACATACGTGTGCCATTGAAAGTCCTTTGCAAACCCTCCCCGAATAACAATGTTGTTTTCTGTCGATAATGGGTTTTACTTTCTCGCTTATTACTTGAATACCATACACCGTATCAAACTGGGAACTGACCCATTCGAAAGCTAATAAAATTCTCTTTCGATTGATGGTATAACATGTAGAGATTGATTAGTAAACATTCGACTTGTGATGTTGGGAAGCAAAATCTTTGATCCCGAATGCTTATTCTGAGCGACCTAACGTACGTATAGTGTGTTTATTTGTTTTTTTTTAATATATTGTGTAGAACAAACATCGGCTAATAGGAATATATGGGTTTTGTGGCAAAATAAATATGTTTGGGTGGTGAAAATAAGCCGAGAATACACATTTTTGGAGTGCGGGGAGGCCGGGGGAAGGGGAAGGGGGGAGGGGAGAAAAGCTTGTGTGTCGAAGATGGAAAAACTTAAAAACTTATCCGCGCATGAAAGGGTTAATACCTTTCTTTTGCCCTCTCATTCTCACCCACTCCAGGGCATACTGTATACCTCCTCCAAACTCCCATTCTCTCATACTCTCAACTCACCATTTAGTTTCTGTTATTCCACGTACAGCTCCGTTCAGAAGTTCGTACTACACCCAGCGTGGAAGACGCTAGTCTCTGCCCCTCCTTCCCGGACGACAGGTTACAGCTTCGGACCTCCCACGAGCAACCAGACTTTGGTTAGTATCAAAGCAGTGTCATTCGCTCACCGACTGTTAAATGAAATGAGAATTTTATTTTCATACTCACAGATATCAGACAATCTTACTGCTGATTAAATGATGAAAGTATGTTTATAATCGCCCGGCTTAAAAGAAATAATAAAATAACAGCAGAAAATCACATAACAGAATATTAGAAGCTCGGCTATGAATCAATATGATTATGCGAGTTAGTGAGTTATTGCATGTCTTAATCCCTAGACACAGGCAGTTTTTCAACTAACCATCTTAGCTCAGTATTTATGAACAGTTCTACCGTTTCAAGGAAAATCTAAGCAGCCAAAAATAATGTGTATGCAGCCAAGACATTCAAACATTTACGAAGTATCTGAACAGCTAAAATTCATGTTCATACTCAAAAGTAGATGAAGACGATTGTTGGAGTCTAAGGAATAATGGAAATCATATGTTTTAAGATGAAGTAGCTAACATGATGTTTCCTCTACGTAACCGTCGGTCTCTCTCTCTCTCTCTCTCTCTCTCTCTCTTTATCTCTGTCTGTCTGTCTGTCTGTCTGTCTCTGTCTCTGTCTCTGTCTCTGTCTGTCTGTCTGTCTGTCTGTCTCTCTCTCTCTCTCTCTCTCTCTCTCTCTCTCTCTCTCTCTCTCTCTCTCTGTGGGGTGTGGGAGGGGGTGTTCCACCGAGGTGTTTTGGCTATCCTCTGCTCAAAGGTGAAATCAGCACCATCACGTGCCCCACCAAGTTGACATAAATCGGCGAGACGAGAAATTAGTGCTCAGAGGTCAAATATTTCGCGCTACGTAATGATGGCTTTTCTGTCAGGGCAACAGCGCATCAACTTTACCTCACTACAAAAACTGTGATGAAGTGGATAAAGAGATGGGAGGAGAGTGCCAACCTTCAGGACCAACGTAAGTCATAAGCCTTTTGTATTACTGTAATGTTATGCTAATAATGAATAATTGTGAACAATAGCTCCCCGTTATATTCCAGTGCTAATAGAAACTAAAACTAGTTTTCGGCCCCTGTGGAAGATGTCAGTGAAAACAACTTTATACAGTGGACTGGTGTAGTAAAAGGTGTGGGAGCGCGGTTGCAACCTTCTCGAGCATCAGTTTTTGGGAGAGTGGCAAATTACATCCTGAGTATTATAGTCAACGTTCCCATTTTACTTTTTGACGTGGTGTGGGTGATTAATGTAAAGCATATGCAACAGGTGTAAAAATAGTAATTATTATGCATTATTTTCATGGCCAATTATCCCCTACACTACATCCACAATTATTAGTGGCTGCCAGAGCCAGCGGGCGGGGCCTCGCACGGTGGCCGATGTTCACTTCGCCTCTTCTGTTGCTTTTCTCACGTTCACACACCTCACATCCGAATATTCATTAAGCCTAGTAAAGTCGTGATTTACATGCAATATACTGTATAATGTTCAGTGATACTTTCCCAGCCAATGTTTGCTGAACCTTGTCTTGATCTTTCACAAAATATCAGACTTCGGTTCAGTGATGCATTGTCCGCACAGTGTGTGTGTGGGGAGGGGGGAGGGGGGAGTTGGGGGGGAAGTGGGGGAGTATAGGGGTGTGGGGGTGTAGGCCTGTGGGTGTGGGGGTATGGGTGAGTTGTGGGAGTGTGGGTATGGGTGTGGGTGTGTGGGTGTGGGTTTGTGGGTGTGGGTATAGGTGTGTATGTGTTTGTGTCTGGGTGTGAGTGTGTCTGGCTATGGGTGTGTTTGGGTGTGGGTGTGAGTGTGTAATCACTTGAAACTCTTTGTATGGCATAAGGACGAAAATTATGGAGTAATGGCACAGGAAATGGGACAGTTTTGGAATGTGTGTGGCGTGTGTAAAGTGGGTTAAATAATGAATAACAGGAACTGAGAAATTGATGGTGTGAGGAGCCTTATTGATAACATAAACAGTTGGTGTGGTCATGAAGAGAGAATGGAGAATAATGGGAACTGAAAAATTGTTGGTTTGAGGAGGCTTATTGATAATATATAATGATATACAGTTGGTGTGGTCATAAAGAGAGAATGGATCTTGATAAGGTGGTGAAAAAGTAAAGTCGAGTTTGAAAGTCGGCGGAGGTTTGGATGTTGTAGATGTTGTTGTTGCAACCCCAGGTTCATCTCGTTGCGATCCCAATGGAAATCAGAAGCTTCTACCCGTCGTTTCCAAAAGTCTTTGGTTGAGGTTATATTTAAAGACTGTGTTGCAGTAGTGATGTGCATGTGGTGAATGAATGTGTTGTGGTGTGGGGGGTTGCCTTGCAATGTGGGCAAAGTAACTTGTTTGTGAGTTGTATTTTGTGTCGGAACCGTAGCAGGGAACAGTGGTGACCACATCGCAGTCTGACTATACTGTTTTTTTTTTTTTTTTTTTTTTTTAAGACGAAGATGAACTTGACAGGTTGATGATGACTGGCTGAATGCGACATGTCCGAGTAACATAGGTGTATTTCAAATAATTACCAAGTAATGTGACATTACCTGGTAATTATTTGAAATACGAGGATGTTATTCGGACATGTTGCATTCAGCCAATCATCACCAACCTGTCAAGTGCATCTTCTCCTCAATAAAAAAAAAAAAAAAATGAGTATAGGTGTGTTCGTGTCTTTCTGGGTAGGGTTGATGAGGAGTGTATGTCTTGTGGTGGTTCACGAAGGATGTTGTTTGACTGATGGGTTTGGATGGCTGTGGTGGCTAATGGCTGTGTTTATGCACTGTATGTCTGTGATTTGTAGTGTGGGGTGATCTGTGATTTGTATTATTGGGTGGAGAAGGGGGTATGTTGCTGAGATACTCTGTGTAGTGTTGGGCAGTTGTTCGTTTGTTTATTTTTGGATGGCGGTGATGCAACATGAAATTGCAAGGGTGAGATGGGTACTGAGCTACAGCAATTAACTGTCTCACGTATTGATATGATCTTTGGAAATAATTTTGCATCTTGATGAAAGTGATCTATAATAATGATTTTGATGCATACTGTACTTATTCTTTAGGCTTTGTTCGTCTCCTTAACTCTGCTGACTCCCTTCGGTCTCTCTCTCTCTCTCTCTCCAGGGATGGCCCGACCGGGAGAGGGGGGTCCCCCCCCCCAGTGTGTGTTCTGAGTTGGTCAAAGAATTACTGAGTTGGTCAAAAATCGAGAAGTCATTTAGCAGGCTTAAGCTTTTAAAAACCTAGGCCTATTTGCGAAACCGAGCCCAAGAAAAATCGTTACATTATCTGATGGTTCTAGCTTGTGAAAGTGACCTAACTGATCAGTTGGATCTTCAAAAAAACTGCAAATTGGTGGAAACTCATGAAAACATGAATAAAATTCTAAAAGCCATTATCATTACACAATCTGTATATACAGGTTGTTACTGCTGAATCCTTATTAATCCATTATCCACATTCACTTCAAGTTGCTCAACATTCGTTTTTCACCTTTTTCCTTATTTGACTTACCAAGTGTGATTTGGATATGTGTGTTATTTTTTTTTTTAAGTAGTCAGTTTAAGCATCTTGTATCTCTCACTGTATGACTGAAAATCAGTGAACAGTAGTGCAGTTTTGAATTAAGTTGTGTCTATATGCACCAGAAATCCAGAATTAGAGTTTGTTTAAATTTGTCACCAGTAAATAAATTACTTTCCAGGAAATACTGTAAGTCTGTTACAATAAAAATTACTTTCTCATAAATTTGGTTTGTTTCCATCTGTTTAGTTGGTCAAACCGTAACGCCAAACGGATCAAATTGGTCAAAATTGTCCTTACCCTCCCCCCAGTCACATACGCCTCGGGCCATCCCTGTCTCTCTCTCTCCCTCTATATCCTACACACACACACACACACACACACACACACACACACACACACACACACACACACACACACACACACACCACTGTTCCTCTGAATTCTTTGTTTGTGTCTCTCCCCCATTACGACTGAAACGAGGCACTAACCTTGCCCCATCCTCTCACCCGCTCTGTGATGCATCTGTTAACTAGTAATCTGCCTTTCTTGTATATGACTAGTTAATTGTTGAAATGTCTTAGGATGTCTTTTTCCAATGCATAGTGCCACATTATTTCGAACGCTGTGCATCCAGGCATCTCAATGAAATGGATATTTGTGTTTACGTTTCTTTGGATGGAGCTGACAGGGTTTTGATTTATGATGGTCACATACAAATCAGTCCTAGTCATTCTAAGAACGAGACTTCAATACCCATCTCTTGATGTAGCTGTTGTTGTTGTTGTTGTGTAACCCTGGTCTGTCTGGCCAGCGCAGAGCCTTGAACCACGGTCAAACAATCGCCTCTGCAGGGCTGTCCCGTGCAGTGATGGGGTGAAACTAGGATATCCGGCCTTGAGCTGCATTTAGTCTCGCTACGCCACTATCTTTATAGGCAGCAGTTTGTTTAGTACAACTGTTGCCCTTGTAACAATATTTTCATATCATACAATATATTTCAGCACAAGTATACATACTCGTAATATTTTCCCAAACTAGACTTTCGGCGTTGATTTTTATTAGTGCCATATTTACTAATAGCGAATACTTTCATGTTAGAAAGGACGGGAGCCCCTCGAAGAACCACCCAGGCTGGAGATGCTGCTATTGTCGCAGCAGCAGGGGCAACACCTCTTACGATCGCGTTGGCCATAAGGGACAGTCTTCAGTGAGATGTGGCCGCGCTGACTGTCAGGCGAAGGTTGCATGACGCTGGTATACACTATAGAATTCCAGCAATGATGGAAAGCCTGATACAACAACACAGAGAGAGGAGGTTAGCCTTTGCTCAATGCTACTTTCAGAAGAATCTAGACTTTTGGTCGCGAGTCATCTTCATGGATGAGAAGTGTTTCTCCTCCACCTCGCATGGTAGGGTTCACTGCTGGAGAAGAAACAACACCAGGTATATGATATTACCATTTTTATTACTGATAAAATTCCGTACTGTTATTTACCCCCCCCCCCTCAAGGCTTCGACTTCGGTGCAGTCATCTGTTTTCTGTTCACCTCGCTGTTACAATAATTAACCGATATTCAGACTTTCACCTATGGAATAGGTCAATAATGAAGCTGTCTTCCGCAGTCTGCATACCCCTCCGTCCTTGATTTCCAGTCTTTTAAAGGCAATATGACCAGGCATCTAAAATAATCAGGATCCCTTGTTTTGGTCTTATTCTATTCATATTATCCTGGAAAAAGACATGATTCCTTGTACACTTTGCCTCTATTTTCTTTGTATAAAGACATTATTGCCGAGAAAAACTGTGATCAGTTCTAAACAGTATAAGGTTAGGGGGGTATGTCATCAACTAGTATTCTGTCTAATGGCTGCAACAATACAAAAAAATATATATATATATATATATATATTTCGCATGCAGATGCGAGAGGGTCGACATTTGTGAGGAGGCACGAACGGGTCACGTTACCTGTAACATCTGGGGATACCTGAC
>NC_136996.1:14263522-14366022 GCF_032717465.1 Coenobita brevimanus
TGAAAATATCCTTCACCAAATCCTAATACACATGGATATACAACAAGAAAATGAGCGATAAATATTTTACAGTAAAGACAAGTGTAGCCTATTTGTGTTCTGAAGTTAGGATTTCGACAATAAGTGTGATTTATAAGCAGACTTAAAAACAGATTGTTCACTTTCATCTCGAATACTACAAGGGATATTATTCCAATTTTATGCTCCACAATATGTAATTAATGACTGGGATTGGCTTGTGCTTATGAAAGGAATTTTAAGCTGTCTCCTGTTTCTGAGATTATATGTTTCATTTATATTGAACTAGAAATAGCTTTTTTTTTTTTTTTTTTTAAGTGCCTATCGACCATTGGGGCCGGAACCCCTGGTCATTAAGGCAGAAATATATATATGTGTATACATTGACACATATATACATACAGTATATATATATATATATATATATATATATATATATATATATATATATATATATATATGAACATACACACTTTCATGCACTCGTACATATTTTGTGTTAGGCTATTAACTGCTTTATATACGAATAAGACTGAACAATAGAGGTTAATATCATTCACTTTTAAGATGCCAAGTCTCAAATCAGGGAGCAGTGTGGTCATGCTTCTGTAGGTGATATCTTTCTTAAGGCTCTCTTCTGAGCCATAAAAAAGATTATTTAAAGCAGACCTACCAGCACCTCCTCATACAGTATTACAATAAAAAAGTAATAGAAATATTGATGAATTATAAATAAGCTTTAAGGCTGAAGTTGTTAGCTTAACACGAATCAAATACATTATTCCACACTGTTTGCTTATTTTGGTTTTGAAATGGTGGATATGAAGGTGTCCAGAAACTTAGTACTGCTCACTCGCTGAAGCGCCTGATCAATTACAATGTTTGGTTGAATAATTATCCTTTTTTTCCTATGAAACATAATGTAATGAGTTTTACTTATATTAAGAATGAGTTTATTACAGGAAATCCATTTATATTATTCCACACTGTTTGCTTATTTTGGTTTTGAAATGGTGGATATGAAGGTGTCCAGAAACTTAGTACTGCTCACTCGCTGAAGCGCCTGATCAATTACAATGTTTGGTTGAATAATTATCCTTTTTTTCCTATGAAAAATAATGTAATGAGTTTTACTTATATTAAGCATGAGTTTATTACAGGAAATCCATTTATATACTGTACATTTAAGCTATGATTTACGTTATTAGATAGTTCATGGAGATTGTGATGACTAACATAGAAGGTACTATCATCGCCAGACCATAGGCATTTCATATGATGTCTTGAATTAACAATGTCATTTATATATATTAAGAATAGGAGTGATCCTAAGACTGATCCCTGTGGAACTCCGTAGTCTGTGGGCATGTAAAGGGATTGGCATTGACGAAATTGAACAAATTGTTTACGGTTACCTAGATAAGAAGAAAACCAATTATTTGCAGTACCTCTTATCCCAAAATCTTCAAGTTTTCTTAATAAAATTTGGTGGTTTACTGTGTCAAATGCCTTTGCCAGGTCCAGAAATACACCCACAGTAAATTTGTTTGCATCAAAGGAGTACATTACGTCTTTAGTAAATGATAAAAGAGCACTCTCAGTTCATAACTTTTCCCTGAACCCGAATTATGAATTGGTTATGATATTATTATCCATACAGAACCTGACCAATCTACAATAAACTATCTTCTTAATGATCTTACTAATTGCTGGCAGTATGGAGATAGGACGATAATTACACATAAGTTTTCAATCACCAGACTTAAATATTGGTATTACTTTTGGTATTTTTTAAAAATCTGGAAAAATTCAAGGAAAGGTTAAAGAGAAAGACAAGTACTGGAGCCAAGATGTCACCGATCTCATTAATAATAAACATAAGTATATCATCATATCCCACACCAGCATTCCTTAGAATTTTTATACTGTTTGTAACCTCTAATTCCGTAGTTGGTAGCATATTAAAATCATGTTCTTGTCTGTTATGCAGAAAAGATTCATAATTAGATTGTGAGTCAGTAACTTGTTCAATTAGGTTTTTAGCAACATTGGCGAAGTAATTATTACAATGTTCTGCAATTTCCTGAGGCTGATTTACTTTATTATTGTGATCAATGAAATCACAATTTTTTCTCTGGTATACATTGGATTTATTTAATATGGAGTTGATTGTATTCCACGTTTTCTTACTGTTTCCTGCATTTTCATTTAGTTTGTTCTTGTGGTAGTTAGCCTTTGCTCTTCGTATTGTAGCAGTAACTTTATTACGTAACTTACGGAATGTCTCACCGTATGTGATAGGTTGTTTCGCATACTTTCATTGAAGTTTGTTTTTTTCTTTGATCATTAATTTTATTTCTGTCAATGTAAGGCCTGTCACTTTGCTTAGGCAGAATCTTTCTTTGTTTAATTAGAAAATGATTAAAAAACACAGTAGAGAATATAAGACTAAAATTACTGTATCCTACTTGAGGGTCTTTAGCACAAAAAACAATATCCCATGACACTTGATTTACCTTTTCTTTAAAAACACTAATATTACTTGCACTAAAATCCCTGTACTTTACTATGATTTCTCCCACTTTTAACTTCTCTTTAGTTAATTAAAACATAGAGATAATAGGAAAATGGTCCGAGATGTTATTAAACCGCTGTGTCCCATTGAAGTAAATATACGTCCACATGTTTTGTCACTGTCAGTCCCATTGACGTATATAAACGCACATCAATTGGAAGGCCCCAAATTTGCACAATTTTCAATTTTTGCGCGTGATTTTTGGTATGTATGCACGGGACACCTTCCTCCACAAGATGCCAGGCAGAGACAATGCCTTACCCCACATGACCTCCCCCCCCCTCGCATGCCATTGTCTCGGCAATTCACCTGTTACCAATGACCTGGACAGTAAAGACATGTCCTGCCATGGTACGAAATTCAGGACCAAAGTGAATCCCCAATCAATGACAATGTGGAGGACAAAGTTTACGTAGCATTAGAGGAAGAAACAGTCAGAAATGATGATCAGGTAAAGTTGCCATAAAAGGTCAGGTATGTTGATGTGTTTGGTTAGTGAAACAATGCTTATATTGCCTAAATTACTGTGTGAAAACTAATATACTCTCATACTACATATAAATTCGTACCAAATAAATAAATAAATACCATGTATGAGTGGTGTGGAATAGTTACCCTCCCCTAGAACTCATTTTCTTTGGAGTCAGCCTGATAGAAAACCCTGTAAGGTAAGGGGTACTGTTACCTGTATCGAGTATTGTAAACCTCAGGTGAGCGATTTCTCTATGAATTTACAATGTACTCCAAAAGCGGAGGTTTGAGCCAAAAATTTATTTTTCCAAAATTGATTGGGACTGGGGGGAGTCAGTGGTGGAAGTTCGGTTGGGATGGGGCGGGTTAAAAATTATGTTACTTATTACACAATTTTTTTAATAATTCGTCCATATGTGGTCTATAAGCGTGGCAGATGTCAAAGTAACACTGGTTGGTTTGTTTATGGTATTGTAAAAATTATAAGAGTGACAGATGGATAAAAGGTCAGTAATTCTCAGATTTGTATGGCTCTTGAGAAGGTCAATGTTAAAGTCACCACTTACATAACAAGACTTACCTGCCGAACTAAGGGTATCCATAATGTTACTAAAGTCATTAAGAAAATGTATCATGTTAATGTTGGGGCGTCTGTACATAATCCCTACAATTACACTCTATGCATTTAATTTCACTTCAATAAACAGTTTCAGTGTGCTCTTTTTTAATGGTTAAATCATTTCTTACGTTGCCTGAATAATTTTGCCTGAGGGCAACCCCGCCGCTGCTTCGTGAGTAGTTATTTGCGAAAAGAGTATAGTCAGGAATTTTGTAAAAGTGTTCAATGTTGTCAGATAATTTTGTCTCACAGAGACCTATAATATCAAATCGGTACCTGATAGGATCGAGACATTGAGAGAAAAAATCATCATAGTGCAGTGGTAAGCTTCCTATTTATGGCACACAATGGAAAATGTTTCACTCAAATGATTGTGTTTATGATTTAAGTATGAATCACAAAATATATATTCAGAGATTGGCAAACTGACATCACAGTTCAACATAAAGTTGTTGGGGTCTTAAGCCAAAGTATGGTTATCGCTGTTATAGTCGAAAGTTAAAATACATGACATCTAGTTTAGCAAAATCATATGGGGAGTCATCAGTAGAATCATTGTTAAGAAGTGAGATCAACTCTACATCATTTAGATTATGAAACGGAAGATTAATATTAGTTTATGAAAAGAGTTCGATGGCGGAAAGCAGACAATTCTTACTATATTTAAATTTTATGTACAGCTGTCCTATGTCAGGTTTGTCTTGCCTTGGGCTGAGAGATGGGCCAGCTGGTGACCTCTCTGACAGCCCCCGGCTTGTCCTCCTGATGTGTTTGACCAGTCCTCCCGATGTCGCTTTGATGCCCTTGTCTTGTCACTGTTTGCTTCATTAGAGATGATGGTGGTGGAAGAAATGGAAAGTCCTGAAAGGTGTCAATACGTGGTGGGGGGGGGCGGGCTACACCGAGGTTGTGCAGGACTCCTGGGTGGTGCTGCTGTTGAGCAATGGGGTGAGACTGGATTCGGTTGTTGTCTGGAGGGTGGTGGTGGTGGTGTACATGGTGTTGGTGTCCCAGGAGTTGTTGAGTGGTGAGATGAGACAGGGTTCGGTTGTTCAGGGATGGATGGTACAGCATAAGGAGGTCTGTTATTTTGAGGTCGTTCACGAATTACAAGGGTGCAATAATCAGAGAATGCAAATTTGCCTTGTTTCCTTAACTTATGGTATGCAGGCATCTGTGAACAGTGAGCTTCCATCGATCCAAGGCACAGGTCCTCATTGACATAAATATTTTTACCCTTTAGTTTCCTCCGGTTTCGGAGCACTTGGGCACGATCAGGGAACTGAAAGAATCTGGCAACATGATCACGGGGATGTTTCTTGGAAAATTTTCCGACTCTGTTAACTCTGTTGAAATTTGCACTGATGTTCAGGTGTTTTTTGAGAATAGACTGTACCTTGTGTTTACACCGCTCCCATGTTTCACCAGGCTCTTCGGTTACACCAGAGAAACGTAAGTTGTTCCGTCACCCTTGGTCATCTAGATAGTCAAGACGTTGCAAAACCTCACTATGTTGTTGTTTCAACTTATTGTCTTGAGTCAGCTGCTTCACTTGTGATACGATGTCTCGCTTCTCAGCTACCTCACAAACAAGTTTGGCTTCTAAGTCCTGGAGTTGGTTTTGAGTAAAGTCGAGGCTCCTTGTTATTTCAGTTAATTTCTGTTGTAATGAGTTCGTTAATTCTTGTTGCAGTCTCAATATGGCTTTTTCATGGTCTTGTTGTAGCCTGGCCAAAACTGCATTCAACTCTTTTCTGTCCATTGTGAAGAAGACAAATGTTGACCTAACAGAGCGAGGTCAGCAAACCTTCCTCCACGACGACCAGTCTACGACTCAATATAATATATAATATAATGTATATAATGTGTGTGTTCTTACCTAATTGTTCTTACCTAATTGTATCTTTACAGGAATGAGTCAAGCTCGTACTGTCCCGTGTCTTAAACCATATTTATCGTACATATCCTTAAATTTGTGAATTGTTTTGGCACACACTATTTCATTCGGTAGTGCATTCCATTGATCAATTGCTCTGTTTGGGAAACTGAATTTCCTAACGTCTTTATCACCTCTCTTCTTATGCAATTTTTTGCAGTGTCCTCTTGCTGATGCTTCTCCATATGTTAAGTAATCATTTATGTCTATTTTCTCCTTTCCTGATATGCATTTATATAGCATTATCATGTCACCTCTTTTCCTTCTCTCCTGTAGTGTTGGTAGATTCAGTTTATTTAGTCTTTCTTCGTAGCTTAGGTCCCTCAAGCTTGGTATCCATCTTGTAGCGGCCCTTTGAACTTTTTCAATCTTGTCTATGTGCTTTTTGAGATGAGGACTCCAGACTACTGATGCATATTCCAGGGTTGGTCTAATGAATGATGTTATTATCCTTCTTAGCATGTCTTCATTTATGTATGTGAATGCTATTCTCATATTTGCAAGCAGTGTATACATGTTCCGTACTTTCTCGCTGATGTGGCCAGCCGGAGATAGTCTGTTATTGATAATCACACCTAGGTTTTTCTCTCTTTCTGATGTGTATAGGGTTTTATTTCCTAACTTATAATCCCAATCAGGTCTTTTTCCACTTTTACCAAACTTGATTACATGACACTTGTCCACATTGAATTCCATTTGCCATGTACTACTCCATTCATGAAGTTTATTTAATTCTTCTTGTA
This sequence comes from Coenobita brevimanus, assembly GCF_032717465.1. Taxonomy (NCBI): domain Eukaryota; kingdom Metazoa; phylum Arthropoda; class Malacostraca; order Decapoda; family Coenobitidae; genus Coenobita; species Coenobita brevimanus. Next base: position 14,269,885 of record NC_136996.1, read on the forward strand.
GCTCTTTACAAGAGTCTGTGTTAGTAATTCTCCTTTGTATTTTTGCATCATCTGCAAACATATTCAGATAGCTCTCATTTCCAGTGTTACTGTTTATATCATTTATATACACTAAAAACATGATTGGTGCCAGCACTGAACCCTGTGGTACTCCACTAGTCACTTCTTTCCATGATGAGTAGTTTCCTCTTAGTACTGTCCTCATTTCTCTTTTTATGAGAAAGTCTTGCATCCAACAAAACAGTTTGCCTTGAATTCCTCCTTGATGGTACAGTTTCCATAAAAGTCTTTGGTGTGGTACTGTGTCAAAAGCTTTCTTGAAATCTAAATAGATACTGTCCACCCAACCTTTCCTTTCCTGTATTGTGTTTGTTACTCTGTCATAGTAGCTCAACACATGATTTTCCTTTTCTGAAACCAAACTGTCTTTCTGTTATCATACTGTGTTCTAGATGATTTACCCAAGCTTTTCTTATAAGTTTTTCTAATACCTTGCTTACAACACTGGTCAGTGATACTGGTCGGTAGTTGAGTGGATTTTGTCTATTTCCTTTCTTGAATAAGGGGACAATATTTGCTTTTTTCCAAATATCAGGTAGTTTACCTTGACTCAAGGATTTCTTGAAAATTAAAAATAATTGTTTACTTAACTCCTTTGCACATTCTCGTAATACCCAACATGAAATTTCATCAGGACCACTTGCTTTTCCTCTGTCTAATCTACTTAACTCCTCCTGTATTACTTTTTCTGCTATTTGTATATCTGGTAGTATGTGTGGACATGCGTGTTCCGTATAGTCCCTCTCAAATTTTTTTCTTCTGTAAAAACTAATTGGAAATTCTTATTTAGTGCTTCACAAATATCTATCTCTTGTGTATAAGTGATTCCCTCGTCCGTAATGGATTGTATTATATCTTTTATTTTAGTTTTGCTTCTGATATAGCTGTAAAACAGCTTTGTTGATCACTACTTTTATTTATTATATCCTCCTCAAACTGTTTTTGGGCTTCCCTCCTTATTCTTGTATAGTCGTTTCTTGCCTGTTTGTAATTATTATACGCCCTTTCACTATTGTGTCTTCTGTATCTATTCCACAACAAATCTCTTCTTTCTTTTGAGTTTTTACATTCTGTATTGAACCATTTCTGTATTTTCTTATCTGCTTCTTTGTGCTGTGGGATGTACTTCTGGACTCCTATCTCATAAAATTCACAAATTTTTTTATATACAGCATTTAAATCTTGTCCTCTAAGCTCATTTTTCCCAATCAACTTCTAAGAAATACTTCTTTAGGTCTTGATAATTTCCCTTTTTATAGTTTAGGCTCTTTTTATAACTATCATTGCTGTTTACTATGTCATATGCTATCCTGAAGTTATAATTTAGTACTGCATGATCGCTTTTGCCGAGTGGAGGGTGATATATTAAACTGTCAATATCATTTTCTTGCCTTGTAAATATTAGATCTAGCACTGAAGGTACATCAAGTCCTCTTTTTCTGGTGGTTTCCCTCACATGTTGCGTTAAGAAAAACTCTTGTACGAGATCCAGGAGCTTTTGGTCCCAACAGCTTTCTTGGCTATTTATATCTAGAGTATTCCAATTTATATTTGTATTGAAGTCTCCAGTTAGTATAATTCTTTCCGATTTCTCTTCCATTTTATGTAGCAATGATCTTACACTCTGAATTGTACTCTCTGCCAGGTCCTCATATTCGTCTCTTTCCCATGTGTTTGACCTGGGTGGCATGTACAAATTGGCTACAATTACTTTACCTTCAGATGTGTCGATCTCTACTGCAATCAGTTCTACTTGTGATGGTATATCTAGTTTTATTTCCTTGACTTTTAGATTTTTCTTAGTTAATATTATAATTCCTCCTCCTTTTTTTAAATTTCTGTCTCTTCTCCATATATTGTATTCCTCTAAGTTTAGTATATCATTTGATATCCTTGGTATTAATTTTGTTTCAGTTAGGCATATTCTTTGTGGTTCATTTTCTCTGACATAATCATTCATCTCTAGTAATTTAGATACCATTCCATCCACATTTGAGTACATCAACTTTATCATCTTGTTTATGTACTTGTCATGACATGGTTCTACTACCTTCCTCCTTTTTCTTCCATCCTGTTTGTGTACCACTTTCGTACCTGCAATCCTATTACTTTGTAAAAAAATTTCTTCTTCTCCTCTTCTGATCTTCCCTCATTTTTTGTTTTTGCTTCCTCCCTTTTCTCTTTCAGTAATTCCAGTTCCTCTTGTGTTAGGCATCTTTTTATCCATACATTTTTGAACTCCTCTTTTTCCTTAAGATTCTTTGCATTTTTTAGTATCTCTTCCACAGTGTTTACACTCTGGAAAGTCACCTTTAGAGGTCTTGTCTTGCTTTTCTCGTATTTCCCTAACCTTTTGTGTTCCTCTATGTCTTTACTACAGATTTCCTCTGATCCTTCTTTCAGTAAGCTCATTACATTTGCCATCTCCTTTTTGTCTCTTGTGATCTTGTTTTTAACTTCTTCCTCTTCTATACCAGTGATTACTATTCATTTGTTTATCTCTACTGAATCTCTGACTAACTTTGGATTGTTTTGGATTATTCTTTTCACCTCCTTTTTAATGCTTTTTTCCTCCACCCTTGTTTCTAAGTCTTTCTTTACTTTCACCATTTCAGCATACGTGGTTTCTACATCATTTTTGTAGCTTTGCACAGCTTCATTCACTTGTGTTATCTTCTCCTCAGTATCACTGCTCTGGTCAATAAGACTGTTAACTTGCCTAATTGTCTCTGTGTCATTTTTGAACTCTTCCATAACACTCTCGTGATTGACTACCGTACTTGCCATTTCACTCATTTTCTTCCTAAGTGTACTCAATTCCACTGTTAGTTCACTGATGGTTGTGTCTTTCTTATTGGTCTCCCTTCCTAGTTTTTCTATTTCTTCCTTTTGCAAGTGCATCTGCTTCTTTATTTCATCAATTTCATTTTTGAAAGTCATTTCTAGTTTGTTTACACGTTCAACCAGTCTATTGTGGGTCTCTACTTCAACCAGTTCTTGGTAGAAATCATCATTTTGCTTTTTACCTTTATCCCTTTTCTTTTCCAAATTTGTTTTACTGAAGTATGTATCCATTTTGCAATACTTAAAGTGCAAAGCATGTACTTACAATCTCCATGTTGTTGTAGTCTAAACAAACCTCAGAGATGACTCAGCGTATTCTTTCGTCTTGGTTCTATTTCCTGGTTTTACAAGTCTTGTTTAAACTTATTATTTTTCTTCCTTTTAATAATGAACAATCATTTAGTCTAACCTGGTACTGAGCTTGACTCATACAAAGATACTATTTAGGTAATGTCACTGGCCGTGATGATTTGGTACGGAGCGCCGGTGTCACACGTCCGCCTAGATTGAATCCCTGTGTGTGTGTGTGTGTGTGTGTGTGTAATCTTACCTAACTGTTCTTTCCTAACTGTATCTTTACAGGAATGAGTCAGGCTCGTACTGTCCCGTGCATTAAACCATTTCTATCACAAATCCTTAAATTTTTGAATGGTTTTGGCACACACTATTTCATTCGGTACTGCATTTTATTAATCAATTGAACTATTTGGGAAACTGAATTTCCTTACGTCTTTGTCACCTCTCTTTTTAAGCAGTTTATTGCAGTGTCCTCATGCCAGTGCCTCTTCATAGGTTGTTTACTCACTGATGTCAATTTTCTCTTTACCTGACATGCATTTATATAGCATAATCATAACTCCTCTTTTCCTTTTCTCTTGTAATATTGGTAGGTTCAGTTATTCTAGTCTTTCTTCATAGCTTAGATCCTTTAAGCCTGGTACCCATCTTGTAGTGGCCCTTTTACATTCACAGTCTTATCTATGCGTTTTTTTAGATGAGGACTCAAGACTACTGATGCATATTCCAGGTTGGTTTGATGAATGATGTTATTATCTTTCTCAGAGTGTCTTCATTTATATATGTGAATGCTATTCTCATATTATTAAGAAGTGAATGCATGTTCTGTACCTTCTCATTTATATGATCAGCTGGAGACAGTCTGTTATAAATAATCACTTCTAGGTCCTTCTCCTTTTCTGATATTTGTATGGTTGAACTTCCTGGTTTACAACCCCAGTGTGGTCTTTTTCCCTTTTTACCAAATTTAATTACATGGCATTTGTTCACAATGATTTCATTTGCCATCTATTGCTCCATTCATGAAGCATATTTAATTCTTTTTGTAGCACTCTGCAATATTTTGTGTTTGTAATTCTACATTGTATTTTTGCATCATCAGCAAACATATTTAGATAGCTTCCATATCTAATGTTACTACCTGTGTCATTTATATACACTAAAAACATAATTGGTGCCAGCACTGAGCCCTGTGGAACTCCGGCAGTCACTTCCCTCCCTCCTTAATAAGTAATTTCCCCCTAGTGCTCTTCTCATTTCCCTTTATCTGAGAAAATTTTGCATCCAACAGTACAGATTACATTGGACTCCTTCTTGATGGTACAATTTCCACAGAAGTCTTTGGTGCGGTACTCTGTCACATGCTTTCTTATAATCTAAACAGATACCATCCACCCATCCTTTTCTTCTCTGTAGTGTTTCTGCAACTCTGTCTATCTATCTATCTATCTATCTGTTGCCAGACGCCTTATCCCATAAGGGGTGACCACAAACAAATCGCCTCCACGTCGCCCTGTCCCCCGCCATTTCACTGCCTGGCTCCCAGCTCACATACCCCTTTCTCATATACCTCTCCACTCCATCCCTCCATCTCATCCTCGGCCTCCCCCTCCCTCTCCCCCCCTCCACCTCACTCACATACACTCTTCTCGTCTTTCTCTCACTCTCCATCCTCTCCACATGGCCAAACCACCTCAGTGTGTTTCTCCTAACGCTTCCTGTCACATCCACATCCACATCACAATGCTCCTTCACAGCCTCATTCGTCAGTCTGTCTCTCCACGTGACTCCACAGGCTCCTATCAAATAACTAATTTCCGCTGCTCTCACTCTTGACTTGTGTCCCTCCAACAAGGTCCAAGCTTCACTTCCATAAGTTAGAGTTGGTATCACAATTGTACCCTTTCCAGCACTTCACCTTCCAAACTTCTATCCTTACTCATCACACTACCCAAATACTTAAACCCAATAACATTTTCCATTTCCTCCTGATCCAACCTCACTGTACATTCACTGACATCGCTTCTCTCGAAGACCGTGACTTTACTCTTCCCAACATTCATCTTTAGATTCCGTTTCTTACACACTCCCCCAAACTCATCCACCAAGCCTTGCAGCTCCCTTTCGTCTTCATTTAACAACGCAGTATCATCTGCAAACAACAGTACAGGGAGTTTCCAAACACTGCCCTCTCTAATTAGGGCCACTCCAACATCCACTGCCCTACCTTGCATCTCTTTTATAACACCATCCATATAGAAATCGAACAGCCATGGAGACATGACATATCCCTGTTTCAGCCCAACCTCCAAGTAGAAAAAAATCACTCAGTTCACTATCTGAGAGCACTGCAGCCGTAGCACCCTCATACATACTCTTCACAGCATTCAACAACTTCTAATCTACTCCATATATTCTTAATACTTTCCATAATCCTTGTCCATCCACCCTGTCATATGCTTTCTCCAAATCCATGAAGGTCGTATACAACTTCTTTACCTTCTCTAGAAACTTTGTCAGTATCCTACCATATACTCTTCCTATTACAGTAAGAAGACAAATGCCCCTATGATTACCACTCATTTCTTTTTCCCGTTTTCCTTTGTACAAGGGAATAATTATACCTGACTTACGATCCTCCAGGGCTCTACTTCTGCACATCTTCCACATCCATTCTACTATTATCTCTCCCCCATGCTTCAGCATTTCACCACACACTCCATCAATTCCTGGGGCTTTACCCATTTTGACTTTCTTCATTGCTTCCACAACTTCCATCCTACTGATTTCTTCCTCTCCTCTCACATCCTTCCTTCTCCCAGCCATTCCCCAGCCACTTATACTCGCATTACTTTCATTCTTTATGTTCAGCAATTCCTTAAAGTGTTCTCTCCATCTGCTCATTTTTTCTCCCTTCCCGACTAGAAATCTGCCATCTTTATCTTTCACTCCCCGACTAATTTCATTTCCAACTTGTCTCACTCTCTTTACCTCTATCATGGTAGCTTAGTAGATTTGTAACACATGATTTTCCTTTTCTGAAACCGAACTGTTTTTCTATTATCATATTGCATTTTTCGAGATGTTTTACCCAAATTTTCCTTATTAACTTTCCTACTACCTTGCTTACAGCACTGGTCAGTGATATTGGTCTGTAGCTGAATGAATTCTGGCTATTTCCTTTCTTGATTAGGGGGACAATGTTTGCTCTCTTCCAAATTTCAGGTAGTTTACTTTGACTTAAGGATTCCTTCAGTATTAAATACTGTATATTGGTCTGCTTAACTCTTCTGCACATTTATTTTGCACCCAACCTGATATTTCTTCAGGACAATTTGCTTTTCCTTTGTCTAGCTTCTCAACTCTTCCTGTACCTCTTGTTCCGATAATTGTATATCTGGTAATATGTGTGGGCATGCATGATCCTTATCATTTCTCTCAGAATTATTTTCTTTTGTAAAAACTGTTTCGAAATTTTTGTTATGAACTTCACAAATATCTTTTTCTTGGATATAGGTTATCCTCTTATCCATGATGGACTGTATTTCATCTTTATCTTTGGTTTTGCCTCGGATGTTGCTGTAAAAAAGCTTCGGTTGATCACCACTTTTATTAATTTTATAATGTCTTCCCCAAACTGTTTTTGAGTTTTACAATATTATCAGTGCCTAAAATGTTTCTACTAAAGATTTCATTTACTTCCTTTCCTCTTACTTTCCCTTCAACAACCCTGGAAAATTTGAATTTATTGCTTTTCCTCATAATTTCCTCCCAGAAATTATTCATACCTTTGTTACAAAATTTTTCTTCAAGTGATCTTGACCTCTCATTAATCTCATTTCACTTACAAGTAGCCAAAGCACATTTAAACACTTTTCTACTCTCTTGTATTTTTCTGAAGTCTTCAGTTACCTATGTTTATCCTTTTTCTGGTCTAGGAACATTATTCCTCCTGTGAGAAATATACAAATTTTTTACACGTCCAATCCATCCAGGAATAATTCTATACTTATTTGTCTTTACCTGTTTTTATTTGCCCCTTCTATGAGAAGGCTGATATACTACCTCTGTAATCTTTTTACTAGCCAGATCTATATCAGAGAAATGGTTTCTGTTATGGCATCCAAACATGTTACATTTAACCTTTATTTGCAGAAGGTTTTCTACCATCGCCCACTCCTCCTTATGGGGAATTTCTGAGATTTTGGGAAAAATACCCTTACTTCAAACCCTAATATCTGCCAAAGTATTATAACTAGAGAAAAAATTTACCCCTAAACACCACCTGACCTGTATAGCTGTCACGATTCAGGGCGCGGAGTGCCGCCCGCTGACGGGATATACCTCAAGTACCTTCATGCCACCCTTTCAACTCCCAGCCATTTTCTATGACAATCATGGGTAGGCAGGTACCCAAGGTACCCCACTGATGGATGGCTCAGTCTGTACATGGCACTGGTAGAGAGTAGAGTGATGTCTTTCTTATCCTCCTTCTCCAATTCCATCCCTCCATGCACTGGGCCAATTGCATCATCGACCCCTGCGATAATTCTGCCCTTACTGCCAGGGAAAGGGCTCAGTGACTGAGCAGGTGTGTGGGAAATTGTAAATAGTATACTGATATGCACGTTTTTTTTTTTTCACTTAAGTGAAATGTAAGATATTATAAGTTATATCTAGTGTTATGAAATACATGCTTTATAATAAGTTTTACAAGTGCATAGCAATAAGTGTTTATTGTTATTTGTGAAACAGCGATTGGAAATACTTAGAGTAACCCTATTTAGTACAATGAAAGAAAACCAAAAGTGCATGGGAGCGAAAGAAAATGACCTGGCTAGCTGTAACTAAATTTTTTCCCTCGTTACTCAGGAAATAATGTTAAATATGTGAGCATGAGCGTATATGTGATGTGAAATACAATAAATGTAAGCTGCATATAACATTTCACATTGCCCCTGATTAGTACATATTAGTCACAATTTCTGTGACTAGCCTGCCAAAACACAGAAAACCGGTCATCTTTAACTTATCCTTACTCATTGATGGGACCACCTAGAGACCTCGGGATACTTTCATCTGAAAGAGGAAGTGTTGGTGAGTCTTAAAGTTGCCTCCCATCCAAAGGGGACCAAGCGCCAAAAATATATTCTAAAAAAAAGCTTATTTCGCAGGGAAAGATAGTGCTATCCTTCCCCTTTCATTTGGTAGTGATTTGGTTCCCATCAGGTAATAACCTTAAGAGTGACACTCCCTACAGTACAGCTTACTTTTCTCGACCTTCAGTGCCAATACGGCACCTGCCAAGAAACTTTCAATGAACACAAGGGGAGAAAATCCAGTTCACTGGCAGCATGCACTCTCTCACTGTGTGCATGTGTGGGATAGGAGAACGAGGCAATAAAAACTCACGGCTTACCAGCTGCGCATTCCCATTGGCTGCTCTGCTTGGGCTGTGCATGTGTGAGTTCCCTAACATAAACAGTTCAGTCTTCCTCCTGCGTGCCAACACGAAGCTCCTCAATAGCCAGGGACAGGATCCAGTGCAGCCAGCAGAAGGTTCAGAGGTAGCAGACAATGTTGGCAACCCTGATCCAGAGGATAAAAGCTGGGAGTATGTGCCTGTTGTGTGTTGCCAGACACTGACAGGTTCAACTGGTTGCACTCCCACAGCTCCCTCACCTTGGCCCTAATGGTAACGCCCCAGACCTCTTGTGGACAACAAGTATGGAATACTCCTAGGATTAGTGGCTTAATTTCAATGATCAGTATATTACACTACCTGGATTACGACTACAGTAAAACCTACTGCTGCCCTACCTCTAGATCTAGCTCACATGGAATACTGCCCTACCTCTGGATCTACGTGCCCTGGATAACTACTATGACTCTACTAACCATCCAGCTGTCGACATCCTGAAGCATCTTTACCTGCAATTTGAGTACAGTACAATGTTCTACCTGCTGTCAACCTCATCTGCTATTACTCTACCTACCTTATTGACCTTCTAAACCTTCAGTGATAGCTCCATTCTTCCCCAAATACTGTTAGGCTTACTACCCTACCGTCCTAATCTACTTCCTGTCTACCTTATCTACCTTATCTACCTCCTGTCTACCGTATTTACCTCCCATCTACCATGTCGACCTTCTACCTAATGTTTCTGGTCATTATTGTGATGAATATTATTTATTTATTCATTGTGTACATATTGAAAATATTGTACTTACCTGTTTTCATGAACTTACCTGATGACTACGTATTTATCTGACTTACCTGGAGTATGACATGGGATGGACGGTGAGTAGGAATGATGCACAGTAAATCTGAGTGATGTTCTGTAATGAGTAAAAAAGAGGAAATCGCATCAAAACTGCTGGCAATGTGAGTTTTTGTCCCTATCTCCCCTTATGAAACCTAGATATTTTTGGAAAAGGTGTTCCTGCACAAAAATCATTCATGCTACGGTACCTTAAATTACTGCATGTAGGATGAGTGTTCCTTCACAGAAAAGCAGTCCAAATTTGAACATAAAACTCTGCCGGGTTTGAAAGTTACACTTGTTTAAACACTGCCAAACTTTAAGTGCGATTCTCTCAAAAGTAAAAAAATGTTGCTTGGTCCTCTTTGGATGGGGGGCACTTCTGTATGTACACTTAATTTTTCCTCTAGCTTTAATAGTTTGGCAGATATTAAGGTTTGAAGTAAAGATGTTTTTCACAAAATCCCGGAAATTCCCTATAAGGAGGAGTGGGCCATGGCGGAAAACCCCTGATGGATAAGGGTTAAGTATACATAAGACTCACTAACTCTTCCTCTTTCAGATATAAGTATCCCGAGGTCTCCAGGTGGTTCCGTTGATGAGTAAAGATATGTTAAAGATGACTAGTTTTCCGTGTTTTGGCGGCCTAATCCAGTTGCGTGCCACTGTCAGTGACCTTGGACTCATTGGGTAGCATTGGCAGCACTGACCAGAGTGGTGATTGTAACACTGCCTGGCCTCACGGCATATTCCAATAATTATTTCGACTTTTCTTTACTCGCCGTCTTAAGGATGAGTCATCACCCCATCCATGTGGCTCCCCACAGGATTTTCCATCCGTTTCATAACACACCATGCCCCGTAGATGTACGGGAAAAGAATTTTTTTTTTTTTTTTTTACGTGTCCGACTCTGGGCAAAGGCTTCAGAGCCTATTTCTCGGGGGCAGTGGCCTATCCCAAGGCCCAGTAGTCCTCCTACACCTCCACATGTCACCACTTTGGCGCTAACACCCACCATCCATACTGAATACATGCTAGGGCTGTCTCATACAGGACTGGTGTACTGGTACTTTTTCGACATGTCGGCGGGTCATTTGGTAGATCAGGAAAGTCTGCATTTAGGAAATTCATATCCTTAAGCTGTTCCCTGCCCCAGCCGGGATTCGATCCTGGGTCCATTAGGACTGAAGGCTGCCTCTCTACTGATTCAGCCACCGCCTCACTCACTTCTTGTGTCAATTATAATAATTTCCCTCTGCTACAGTACTTATATTTGCACTTGACATCACGACTACGGGTAATTGCACTTTGAGAAGTAAATGCTCTGCCTCACGCGGTATGGTTGAGTATGACGTAATTACTTGTACAGAAATTGACTAATTTGTACTAATCAGGGGCAACGTGAAAATATTACTGATGTCATACACAAGTTACATTTTTGTACTTCACATAACAAATATACTAATACTCACATATTCAACATTATTTTCCGGGTAATAAGGGAAAAAATTTAGTTACAGCAAACCAGGTCATTTTCTTACTGTCTTATGCACTTTTGGTTTTCTTTTATTGTACTAGATGAGGTTACTCAAGGTATTTCTAATCAATGTTTCACAAATAACAATAAACAGTAACACTTATGGCAATGGACTTTTAAAACTTGTTATAAAACACTTATTTCATAACAGTTACTAGGTATAACTTATAATATCTTACATTTCCTTTATGTATAAACAAAACACATTTGTGTATATCTGTTTACAATTTCCCACACACCTGCTCAGTCACTGAGTCCTTTCCCTGGCTGTAAGGGCAGACCTTTTGCGGGGGTCGATGATGCAACTGGCCCCGCACATGGAGGGACAAAACTGGATGAGGAGGATGAGAAAGACATCACTCTACACTCTACCTGTGCCGTGTACAGACTGGGCTGTGTGTCAACGGGGTATCCTTGGGTACTTACCAACCCTGTAGCTGTCACAGAAAATGGCCACGAGTTCAAAGGGTGGCGGGAAGGTGCTTGCGGTATATCCCATCAGCTGGTGGCACTCCATACCCTGAATCGTGACGGCTATACTCGTACATTTCATCCAGCGGTTTGGGGTTAAATGCATTCAAATTATTTATTTTTGCAACAGCTCTATCTGATTAAGCCGATATTGATTTTATGCCATCAATATTCAGATTGTCCCACATTACTGAAAATTCTGGTCTCAGCACTCTATGTTTAAAATAGGTGGAAGAGTTAGGATTATTAATACCAATTTGTGCTACAACATTTAACCCGTCCCATGCTGGGCAGTAAAAAAAACTGATACCCCTCTACGTCGGCTGATTTTGGATTTTTTTTTTTCTGGCTAAATGGGCCTGGTACTAACCAGAGTAATCACAAAAGCCAGATAGTAGGTTGAATCGAGTCAGGTTGGTAACACTCTACCTCTGAAATCTAGGTTACTGAGAGAGCAGAACGGCTGTGAGATTGTGAACCAATTTTGGATTTTTTTTTTCTGGCTTATTGGGTTTAATACATCAATATAGGATCCCTGGCACTAATAAAATTAATCATCAAAGCCAGAAAGTTGGTTGAAATGAGTCAGGTTGTGCACTGTACCTCTGAAATCTCTGAAGTTACTGAGAGAGCAAATCATCTTTGAGCCTGTGAACCGAGTTTGGATTTTTTTGTGGGTAAGTGATCTTAATACATCAATATAAGATCCGTGACACTAATAAATGTAATCACCATAGCCAGAAAGTAGGTTGAATCGAGTTAGGTTGGTGCCACTCGACTTATGAAATCTTCAAGGTTACTCAGAAAGCAGAGCGGCTGTGAGCCTGTGAAGACTCACTTGCCTCCTGCACTCCTAAATCAGTGTTGTAAGCTTAGCAGAGAAACGTCTGACGTTAGCGAGATACGTTATTACCTTCCATTTTGCTTCGATTGCTTGCAATGACTTGTCAGTGCTGCATGACGTAGATCTACGTCACCAGTGTTTTTGAAGGAGATGTAGATCGACATCGCTAGTGTGGTATGAGTTAAATGAGCTGAACTAGTCATGCTGTTTAGGACTTCAACATTTGCTATTTTAGAGGGATTATTATTAGTGCCAATAATATAGTCAAGCCACTTACTAAAAGTATCATTATATGCAATAAAATGAAGGCAATATTGTCCATCATGTTAACATAAAAGCAAGTTAGATCATTCTCCACCACAAAATTTTTGTTTCTCCATGCTCTATCGCTAAAAAGGTCAGCATTAAAATCACCTAAAAATAAATAAATATATAAATATTGTCAAATCTATATTCGATGAAAATATATTCAAGTTAGCTAAGATTTTCTAAGTATAGCTCTGATGTTCTGTTCTCTCATATAACTTTTAAGTGTAAAAGTTTCGTGGCTGGCATGTGCCATTGGGTGAGAGCTTCGCAGTGAGACGGGAGACGAGTATTATTAGCTTGTACTGTACATAAAAATCCCATATCCTATCAGTGCAAACGAGTTTTAAGAAGAAACTTTACGTATTCTATTGATTCTTTGACATAGTCATGCATTCCTGCAATTTTTTTGCACAAATCGACTGTAAATTGAGGATTAAGTTCAAATTTTATGGCTTGCGAGGGAGTAGGGAGGGAGGAGAGGGGCTGGTTTGTTGTTGCTAGTTATGTAATGTTTAGTTTGTAGGATATTACTACCAGCATTATCATAACACCCACAGCTCATTCAGTCGAAAAACGTTATTGTAAAGGGAGATTAGCCTCACTTTAAGTCAGGAAGAATGTTATTTATAAGTTTTTCCGCTGCAAGTAAACGTGGCGCGATTGAGTATCTCCACCCGTATTTCTCTCTGCAGCACTGGCATTACCATCGCAAAATCCGTAAAAATAAACGATATCTGCATAGTGTTCATTCCAGTACGTACAGTCGCCAGCACTCCCGCGTGTTACAGAGGCACGAGGGTTTGAAGAGATGTGGCACCACTGCGATTATTTACTTCGAAACTGTCCATGTGAGTGAAGCGGAGTAACCTCGATATAGTTTCATTAAAGAAAGATGTTTGTTATATGTAAACTCCATTTTGCAAGGTTGACATTTCAACCCGAAAATTATTGGTATAATTTACGTTATTCTATATAAAGATAACAATCGCCCTTATATGACGTATTATGACTGTCCACAGTTTGAGGTGAACTGAAGTGTAAAGGAGGGTGGGAGGGGAGGGAGGGTGTTCCCAACCCAACCTGGGATAAGAGGGAGGATCCCCACATGGAGTTAGAGGGAGGGGGATGATGCTGTAAGAGTCACACATGACACAGTGAGACGAGACCACATTTACTTCATTGCCCTCAATACGGAAACTCAGCAATATTGAACAGTAGTAAAATAATGAGTAACTTCATGAACTATGTTTATTTGAGGAATAAATCATGATAAAAAAAGAAAACTATATATTCCAGTTTATGTATTAAGGAAATATTACGCTGTATAATCATATCCTGTGGATGAAACCATGCCTATGACTTCAGAAGACACTGATCCAGACTGAGACTTGCGGATGGCAGCCTTCAGAGAGCAAGGTCACCCCACTCTAGTAGTGTTAGTCTCATCTTTATAATGAATATAACATCGTAGGCTAAAAGACTAAATAACATAGTGATCCTAGCATTAGCACCGACACTGAGACAAAAATTGATAATGGAGTTAAATTACTTAATAGGTAATGAAGAATTTTGATACGGCAAATGAATGTGGTAAGTATATATATATATATATATATATATATATATATATATATATATATATATATATATATATATATATATATATATGTATATATATATATATATATATATATATATATATATATATATATATATGTATATATATATATATATATATATATATATATATATATATATAAATTCTGTGTGTGTGTGTGTGTGTGTGTGTGAGAGAGAGAGAGAGAGAGAGAGAGAGAGAGAGAGAGATTCACTCTTTGCCTACATCGTTATGAGCCAAAAACTGATAGTGTGATTCAGCTTAAGATTGTTTAGGCTAAATTTTCGAACCATGTTCCCACCATCATCACTACCACCACCACCCCTAATTCCACGACAAGCTTAGTGTCTGGTAGTCTAAAACGTCCATATAGGACTATGCATTAAAGCGACACGCTATTAATTGTTTATAAATAATACTGAGTAAAATGCTTTCAATTTTATATAGTACAAGGTGTCAAGATGTGGCTGAAGGTCTTGGCTATACCAGTGTTTCGGACGCTATATTAGTCCGATTCGTGTTTTCTGTCAAATTGATTTGTTTATTGAATGAAATCCATTTTGACTTTGACAGGACGAATGGATAATCTAAATAAATTTTTTTACAGTCTTCTAATATATGCTAACTATTCCTGACCGCACAGTAGCTAGGTATAGAAACCATTCAGTCACATTCGCCTTCTTAGTTCTGCACCCATTCACATTTGAGAAGGGGTTGGGGAGCCAATCATGATTTAACCCAGGTTTCTTCACCTCGCAGATGAGGAAGCTATATCCACTCTTGCCTTATAGTCTGTCAGAAACTAAGCTTGTCATGAAATGAAAGGTGGTGGTGGTGGTGATGGTGGTGGGAACATAGTTCGAAAATTTAGCCTAAACAATCTTAGCAAGTTGTCACACTATCAGTTTTTGGCTCATAAGGATATTTAGTAGGCAAAGAGTGAATCTTTCATTCTCTCTCACACACATTATATATATATATATATATATATATATATATATATATATATATATATATATATATTGTTACGGAACAGAGAAAACTGTCCCGCAAAGTTCCAGGTTCAAAACAAAAGAGTTAGATAAAATTACAAGTTAAAGATTAATACCCAAACTAACAACAAAACATTAAGGACTCATAAGGATAATGTAATGGCAAAAAACAGGTTAAATGTATGGTTAACTGCAATAGCCTCTATTAACACGAAATTAGCAAGAGTAAATTTATCTAAGTCAGCCCTGATAAAATGAAATACCAGATAATACTCAGTAAATGCAAGATATATTATTACAGATACAAAATATTATTAATAAGGGCTGACACCCAAAACACATGAATCACAAAAACCTTACTAGGCCCAAGAATTACCATCTTACGCTACACAGTACAAGAAAAAATGCGATAACAGTTATACTCAAATTACACAGCTGCTAGATGGTTGGAGACTTCCTGAGCACTCACAATAATAACAACTGTACAGGGGAGGACAGAGATGTGAACAAAATGAGGAGTACAGATCTAAGTGGAATTTAATGCAGAGACTGAGCTCATTAAACAGGGGCCGGCAGAGCTTGATAGAACTTGTAAGCAGGACGCGCAAATGAAGCTAGAGGGGACAAAGAGTTGACACTCCTGCTCTGAACAACAGAAAGAACGACTTACTCTACTATAAGGGAGGAGGGGGGGAGTGAGGTAGAACACGCTCGTGATCAAACATGCAGCATACTGTACGTTAGAATTACACAAAGGATGATGAAATCATAGGCTATGTAACACCTCCCCACAAAGAAAAAGAAATTTACAAAGGAAATTTCTTATTATTCCAAAACAATCTATCTAAAGTCTAGATAAGCAATCTGCAATAACATTTTCTTTCCCCTTGACATGTTGTATGTCTAATGAATACTCCTGAAGAAGTAGACTCCATCTTGTCAATCTCTGATTTTTATCTTTAAACTTACTAAGGAATTTCAGTGGGTTATGATCGGTATAAATGACTATGGGGTCAAAACCAGAACACAAATAAAATGAAAAATGCTGTAAACCCAAAATCAAGGCCAAAAGCTCTTTCTCAATAGTTGAGTAGTTCTTTTGAGGTGGAGTGAACTTCTTACTGTAATAAGATACAGGATGTTCAATACCCTGATCATCCTCTTGCAGCAAAACAGCCCCAGCTCCTGTATCACTTGCATCAACAGCCATCTTAAAAGGCTTAGCAAAATTTGGAGTAGCGAGCACTGGCTGACTTAATAGGATAGCTTTAAGTTTGCTGAAAGAGGATTCACAGTTATCGGTCCAGACTCATTCAACTGCCTTTTTCAGTAGGTCTGTAAGTGGTGATACAAGAATTGAAAAGTTAAGAACAAATCTCCTGTAATAACCTACCATTCCCAAAAATCTTTGTAGCTCTTTCCTACTACTAGGTCTGGGAAGATCACTTATAACCTGAACCTTAGCTGCTGGTGGTGCAACATGTCCATCACCAATTACATACCCAAGGTACTGAACTTTAGCTTGACCAAACTCACACTTTGATAAATTAGCTACAAGATTAGCCTGAACTTTACTGAAATTTACTGACATGGCATAGGTGATCTTTCCAGTTGTCACTGAAGATTAATACATCATCAATATAAACAACAGACTCTGCCAAACCCTCTGTTACAACATTCATGAGCTTCTGAAATGTGGCTGGTGCATTCTTCATACCATATGGCATTACAGAACATGCAAAAGTCTTTCCTAGTGTTACAAAACATGAGATCTCCCTAGCACATTCAGTCATAGGTACTTGCCAGTATCCCTTTAACAAATCAAACTTACTTATGTACCTAGCCTTTCCGATCTTGTCTATGCAATCTTCCACGCGAGGGAGAGGGTAAGTGTCTGTTTTGGTTATCTGATTAACAGGTCTGTAGTCAATGCAAAGCCGCTGTGACCCACCTGGCTTAGGGACTAGAGTGACAGGAGAACTCCACTCGCTCTGACAGGGCTCAATCATCTTGTGGTCCAACAGGTAGCCAAGCTCCTTCTGGATGAGAGGAACTTTCACTGGCTTCACACGGTAAGGAGGCAGTTTAATTGACTTTGCGTCTCCAACATCGACATCATGCATCATCACAGTGGTTCTTCCTGGAGTGGCACGGAACACTTGCGGGTACTCCTGCAGTAATGCCGAAAACTCCTGCCTTTCCTCGGGAGCTAGATGAGAAAGCTTAGTCTGGAGATCATTCATGATATCAGGATTCTTCCCCAAACTATCACTCAGGCTCATGCTGCATGGGAGAACTTCACTTGCAGACTCGGGTGGAACAGCTACAGTGCAGACTGGGTTATTTTCGTCCTGCCTGTGATATAAATTTAGCATGTTGATGTGGCAAAGTTGCTTGTTCTTTCTACGATCTGATGTGGCGATGACATAGTTGACATCACTGAGTTTCTTCTCCACTAATTAAGGACCACTAAACTTGGCTTGAAGAGGTTGCCCATGAACTGGTAGCAGAATCAAAACCTGATCTCCTGGCTGAAAGTGGCGTAACCTGGACTTCTTATCATACCAAGTCTTCATCTTCTCCTGAGCAGCTCCTAAATTCTCTCTCGCCAGCTGTAAAGCAGTGGACAGCCGTTCTTTGAACTTCATCACATACTCCAGCAGGTTGACGTCATCTTCCTCCGACAGCCAGCATTCCTTGAGTAGCTTAAGGGGTCCTCTTACTTCATGGCCAAACAGTAGTTCAAAAGGTGAGAAGCCCAGTGATTCATTTGGAGATTCTCTTGCAGCAAATACAACGAATGGAAGACCTTTATCCCAGTCTTTCTGATGTTCCAAACAGTATTTCTTGAGCATCGATTTGAGTGTTTGATGATATCTCTCCAACGCTCCTTGGGTCTGGGGATGGTAAGCATAAGACGTGATATGGGTGATGCTCAACTCTTTCAGAGACTGCTTGAAAACATTTGACATGAAATTACTTCCCCGGTCTGACTGTAACTCCTTGGGTAGAGATAACTTTGTGAAGAACCCTAGCATTTCCTTAACCACGTTCTTTGCTGAGATATTTCTAAGTGGAATGGCTTCAGGATAACGAGTAGCCATATCAATCAGGGTCAACACATAAGAAAATCCTGAAGAAGTCTTAGGAAGAGGGCCCACAATATCCACCAACCCACGGGTGAATGGCACCTCAAAAGGAGGAATGGGAACTAGAGGTGCAACCTTTTCGGTCTGATTACACTTCCCCACAACTTGACAGGTGTGACAAGACTTATAATACCAGGAAACATCCCTGAAGATACCTGGCCAGTAGAAGCGTTTCAAAATGCGTGCCACAGTCTTCCTCACTCCAAGGTGTCCTGCCAAACTGGAATCATGAGCCACTCTAATGATATCCTGCCTACAAACACAAGGGATGACAACTTGATGTACAACCTCCCATTCACAGTCGGCTGATGCTGTTGGGGGTCTCCACTTCCTCATAAGTACTCCTGACTTTATATAATAACAAGTAGAAGCACCAGCTGACTCTTCCTCACTGCAAGCAGAGTTAGCTAGACCTTTCAACTCAGGGTCAGCAACCTGCAACTCAACCAACTCTTGATGAGACAAATTATCAACACTACGGGGTACTGCCTCATCTGGTGAGTGGTCCAAATTAGCAAGAAAAGTGTCAGCTAGGATAACATCATCCTCATCATTATCCTCTAAGTCACTAGTAACTTTAGACTTAGCCCTAGTGACAGCACATGCAGGGAAGACATCAGGGACATCACAATCCTGGGCCGCAGCCAATGGCTCACTAGACAACTGAGGAGCTGGACACACTTGACTTCCACCAATATCATTTCCAAGTAAGAAAGTTACACCTGACATTGGGAGTGTCTCAACCAACCCAACCATAACGGAACCATTAACAAAACGAGACTCTAAATTCACTCTGCACAGAGGGACAGAGAAGTAATTATTCCCTACACCTTGTAAGATTACCGTTTCATCAGAGGAATTAACATTAGAGCCTAGAACACTGGTCAGCATAAGGGATTGGCAAGCACCTGTATCACGATATATTTTAACTGATTTCCTGTCATTACTGTCCAGAGGACTGACAAAACCATCAGACAGGAAATTAGCACATGAACTCTTGAGAGTGTCACCCATGTTACTGCTCAAAAGAGGAGCTTCATCATGAGAATTTAAGTTACCCCTCAAAGTAGGTTCAGCTAACTCAGTTAAAGAATTCTGGGAACTCTCAAGGATGGACACTAGACCAATTGACTGAAAATTTAAAGACTCCTTTTTGTTCACATCAGGCTGTCTCCTGAAACATTTCTCCGTAGTATGACCAGGCTTACTACAATAAGTACATTTACTTTTCTGAAATCTAGAGGTGAAGCTGGTATTTACTTCCTGAGAAACATCATCTTTATTCTCTTTCCTGTTACCTGTACTCTGAGTAGAGGCAACGTACTTACTCTCAGCTTTCCCTCTTTCTTTATAATATCTCTTGTGAGTGAGAACATATTCATCAGCTAAAACTGCAGCATCAGACAAATTATCTATTCTTTTCTCATCAAGATATAGGCTTACATCATTATAAATACACCTTTTGAAGTCCTCCAGCACAATCATCTGCTTAAATTTGTCAAAATCAGAACCCACATTCTTAGAATTTAACCACTGCTCTAACACATCTTCTTTGATTTTTGCATACTCAACATGGGATTGCTTATCTTGCTTATAAGTTTTCCCAGATTTTACTCTATAGGTTTCAGGAACAAGCTCATAGGCCTTAAGAATCAAGCTCTTAACTACATCATAATTATCAGATTGATCCTGAGGCAAAGATGCATAAGTTACTTGAGCTTTACCGGTGAGAACAGTTTGAAGGAGTACTGGCCAATTCTTTTTGGGCCAATTAAAACCTGTAGCTATCCTCTCAAACAACTGAAAAAACTTTGTTAAATCAGATTGATTAAAAGGAGGGACAAGTTTAACATTTTTAGTCACATCAAAATCATCAGAGCAAGATGATCCAGTTCTACCTTGTTTCATGCGATACTCATGGTCTGCCTGAATCCTAGCAAGTTCAACTTGTGCCTGAAACTCAGCCTCCTAAATACGAGCCTGAGACTCAGCCTCCTTAGCACGAGCCTGAGACTCAGCCTCCTTAGCACGAGCCTGGAACTCAGCTTCCTTAACATGAGCCTCCTACAGAGCTAGCTGTAACTTAGCTATTTCAATCTGCGTTTGCTCATTTGGAGGAGTTACATTAAACAAGCTTTCATTAATCATGCCAACAATTTGATCTTTAGAATGATGAGAGTGAACTGCAATTCCCAATTGTTTAGCAACAAGCTTAAGTTCATTCTTTGTTCTGTTTTCTACATCACACACTGTTTGCACATTTGACAAAAAATCTTTGGCTTCATCAAGCGTAGTAATAGTAGACATCATGAATAAATCACAGTCACAAAATATCAAGCAATATCCTTATGATAATATCCTGAATACCTGGCGAGGTCGCCAAATTTATGTTACGGAACAGAGAAAACTGTCCTGCAAAGTTCCAGATTAAAAACAAAAGAGTTAGGTAAAAGTACAAGTTAAAGTTTAATACTCAAACTAAGAACAAAACATTCAGGACTCATAAGGATAATGTAATGGCAAAAAACAGGTTAAATATATGGTTAACTGCAATAGCCTCTATTAACACGAAATTAGCAAGAGTAAATTTATCTAAGTCAGCCCTGATAAAATGAAATACCAGATAATACTCAGTAAATGCAAGATATATTATTACAGATACAAAATATTATTAATAAGGGCTGACACCCAAAACACATGAATCACAAAAACCTTACTAGGCCCAAGAATTAACACCTTACGCTACACAGTATAAGAAAAAATGCAATAACAGTTATACTCAAATTACACAGCTGCTAGATGGTTGGAGACTTCCTGAGCACTCACAATAATAACAACTGTACAGGGGAGGACAGAGATGTGAACAAAATGAGGAGTAGATCTAAGTGGCAATTAATGCAGAGACTGAGCTCATTATATAGGGGCCAGCAGAGCTTGATACAACTTGTAAGAAGGACGTGCAAATGAAGCCAGAGGGGACAAAGAGTTGACACTCCTGCTCTGAACAACAGAAAGAACGACTTACTCTACTATAAGGGAGGAGGGGGGGAGTGAGGTAGAACACGCTCGTGATCAAACATGCAGCATACTGTACGTTAGAATTATACAAAGGATGATGATATCATAGGCTATGTAACAAAATATATATAATCTCATCAGCCGTTTGAGTGTTCACTGCAGGACCGGCCTATCCCGACCAAAGTGGGGAAGATACATGGCCATTGTATCTCAACCAAGTGGCTTAGGCTGTCTAAGTGAGATTGTATGTAGGGTGAGAAGTGCTTGTAAGTGTAATTGTAGTGTTGGAGCGGTTTTAGATGTGTGTAGTCTGTGAACCAAGTGTAATCGGCCCACGCAAGCGGACTCGGTGTAAGCATACTTTATAGTGTGCGACACTGATTCAACCACAGCACCCCTAATGCCCGCCAATGCAGTACGTGGCCTGAAGAACGCTCACAAAGTTTATTACCATGGTGGGTCGCGAACCCTCGTTCTTCAGTGAACGAAAATGCACACTTTACCACTGTACCACAAAGGCTCATATATATATATATATATATATATATATATATATATATATATATATATATATATATATATATACTTACCACATTCATTTGCTGTATCAAAATCCTTCATCAGTTATTAAGCAATTTAACTCCATTATCAAGTTTTTGTCTCAGTGTAGATGATAATGCTAGGATCACCATGTTATTTAGTCTTTTAGCTTTCGATGTTATAATCATTATAAAGATAAGACTAACACTACTAGAGTGGGGTGACCTTGCTCTCTGAAGGCTGCCATCCACAAGTCTCAGTCTGGATCAGTGTCTTTTCAAGTCATAGGCATGGTTTCATCCACCAGTTATGATTATACAGCGTAATATTTCCTTAATACATAAACTGGAATATACAGTTTTCTTTTTTATCATGATTTATTCCTCACATAAACATAGTTCATGAAGTTACTCATTATTTTACGATTGTTCAGTATTGCTGAGTTTCCGTATTGAGGGCAATGATGAAGATGTGGTCTCGTCTCACAGTGTCATGTGCAACAATTACAACATCCTCCCCTCTCTCTCTGATTCCACTTGGGGAACCTCCTTCTTTACCCGGGTGGGGTTGGCGAACACCCTCCTTTACACTTCAGTTCACCTCAAAACTGTGGACAGTCATAATACGTCATATAGGGGCGATTATTATCTCTATGTAGAACAATGTAAATTATACCAATAATTCGGGTTGAAATATCAACCTTCCAAAATGGAGCTTACATACAACAAACATCTTTCCTTAATGAAACTTGTATCGAGGTTACTCCGCTTCACTCACATGGACTGTTTCGAAGTAAATAATCACAGTGGTGCCACATCTCTTCAAACCCTCGTGCCCCTGTAACACGCGGGAGTGCTGGCAGCTGTACGTGGCATGCTGTTTCATGAACAAGTGAAGCTGAACCCAGTAAACCAGTGTTGCCACACTTTTAGATGGGAATTAGCGTACCGGCTCCTCAAAATTATCGACTTTACGTTGGAATTATCGTACATCATTATTTTTTAAAAACTGTTTAAGAATCTGATGTAGTCTATTTTAAAACGGTCTCCGATGCCTTGGTTATTTACTGAAAACATACCCATTACAATTACCTTCATAAGAATCGTCGTTTTGTAAGGTACTGACGTATACTCAGGTGTATATTTATCATCTTATTTTGTATTAGAATTAGAGCATACCATGAAAATCTCATAATGATATTACGATAGTAAAATCATATCCTTTATTACAAGAATAATACTTCAAGGAAAAGAAAGAGCCTTAGTGCCAATCTAGAAAATCACTCTGACTAGCAACAGAATGCAGTCCATAGAACTTAGATAATTCATAGAAATGAGCTTACTCTTGCGGGTAATAACTCAGTAAGACCATAAAAAAAAAAAATCAGTGATGACCATTACACTAGTCCTTAAGATCCTCATCTGTCAAATTGTGGAACAACTGTGCATGATTAGCTATGCGTGCTTCAAAATTTACTTCCATGCTAGCTTTCAACCCAAAATTATCGTACAAACTGTACGATAATAGAAAATGGTATGTACATCTTACCAGAGGCAATTATATCGTAGGTATACAATAATATTCGTACGTGTGGCACACTGCAGTGAACAGCTAGATGCGGAGAACAGTATTGGAAGTGTGTGCCTCGCCTGCAAATTTTCCCGTTCAAATGACAGTGGACGCAGGGTTGCCAAGTCCTTATAATCAGTCTCGCTAGTTTAGTCCTGAAAACCTGCTAGAATGGCGCTGCAAAACATCGCTAGAAAATACGATTAAATCTCTAGAATATCACCTGAAAATGGCAGAAATATCCAGAATGTAGCTAGATATCATGTTGCCAGATGTTAAGTAGTGCCGCTAGGTAGAAGCAAAAAATAAGTCTAGCTGCATAGTCGTTGCATTGGCAATCCTGCGTCACTGTTCTCAAGTCAGCATATGAAAGTAATGGTGCCACGTTTACTTGCAGCAGAAAAATTGAAATGAATAATAATATTACTCCTGACTTAAAAGGATGCTGGTCACTTATTACAATAATGTTTTTCCATTGAATGAGCTGTGGGTGTTATGATAATGCTGTTAGCAATATCCTACAAACCAAACATTATATAACTGGCAACAACACACCAAAACATCAGCCTCTCTCATCCCTCCCTCTCCCTCGCAAGGCGTAAAATTTGAATTTAATCCTTAATTTACAGTCCCATCCATCCATCCATTGCCAGACGCCATGTATCCCAAACAGGGGTGGCCAAGGGCTTAGAGTTAATTGTTTTACAGGGAGGGGCACTAATCCTCCACCAACCCCACTTGACACGTAGGGATGCCAACAGCATCTGGTGTTCCCAGGCGGTCACCCATCCAAGTACCAACCAGACCCAACATTGTCTGCCATTCACTGGGTGGTAAATGTACTGTGTGTGTGTTTTCTTAAACAATTTTCACAGTTTATGCATTCATTACTTAGTGTTTAGGATTATATTGCTTATTTCAATGTGTGTTTTGATGTTTAACCCACCCCATCCTGACATTTTCTGGGCAGTGGTACACCCCAGTCCCGACATTTTTGAACCTTTTTTTTTTTTGGCTCAAACATCCGCTTTTGGTGAGAATCTATCTATCTATGTACTTAGGCTGCTTCCCCCAAGGAAAGGGAGGTAGCCGAGACAAGACGACACACTCCCCATTTATTCATCCATTCAAACACATTCATTCGCATCTTAGCCCCAAGGGGAGAACGGACAGATCCTCACCGCACCACACCGCACAAGGGTCAACTGTGCAATGCAATCAGTGACATTCGCAGCAGGGCCCGACAGCAGAGCTGGTTTACAGTCGATTTGTGCAAAAGAATTGCAGGCATGCATGACGATGTCAAATAATCAATAGCCTACATGTCTTCTTAAAATTCGTTTGTACTGATAGGATATGTGATTTTTATGTATGGTATACAAGCTAATAATACTTGTCTCCCGTCGCCCAGCGAAGCTCTCACCGAATGGCACATGCCACAGCCACGAAACTTTTAACTTAAACAGACGAATGCTGGGTACTGAACTGGGGTCGCAGAGAGTATATGTTATAGAACAAAATATACTCAAAATTGCATGATAGCTCAGCGGTGAAAGATTTTGTCATACGTCGCGTTACACCCTGTATATATATATATATATATATATATATATATATATATATATATATATATATATATATATATATATATATATTATATATTGTTACGGAACAGAGAAAGATAATGTACACTTTAAGTGAGAATACTAAAAATCACCACTGTCCCGTAAAGTTCCAGGTTCAAAACAAAAGAGTTAGGTAAAATTACAAGTTAAAGTTTAATGCTCAAACTAACAACAAAACATTCAGGACTCATAAGGATAATGTAATGGCAGAAACAGGTTAAATATATGGTAACTGCAATGGCCTCTATTAACACGAGATTAGCAAGAGTAAATTTATCTAAGTCAGCCCTGATAAAATGAAAATACACTGGGTAATGCTCAGTTAATGCAAGATAAATTATTACAGATACAAACTATTATGAACAATGGCTAAACCTTACATGAATTACAAAAACCTCACTAGGCCTACAGATTAACAACTTATGCTATACAGTACAAGAACAAAATGCAACAACACTTGTACTCAAATTACACAGCTGCTAGATGGTTGGAGACTTCCTGAGCACTCAATAATAACTGTACAGGGGAGGACAGAGATGTGAACAAAATGAGGAGCAGATCTAAGTGGCAATGATGCAGAGACTGAGCTCATTATATAGGGGCCGGCAGAGCTTGATACAGCTTGTAAGAAGGACAAGCAAATGAAGCCATGGGGAGAAAGAGTTGACAATCCCGCTCTGAACAACAGAAAGAACGACTTACTCTACTATAACGGTAGAAGGGGGGAACTGAGGCAGAACACGCTCGTGATCAAACATGCAGCATACTGTGCGTTAAAATTACACAAAGGATGATGAAATCATAGGCTATGTAACACCTCCCCACAAAGAAAAAGAAATTTACAAAGGAAATTTCTTATTACTCTAAAACAATCTGTCTAAAGTCTAGATAAGCAATCTGCAATAACATTTTCTTTCCCCTTGACATGTTGTATGTCTAATGAATACTCCTGAAGAAGTAGACTCCATCTTGTCAATCTCTGATCTTTATCTTTAAACTTACTAAGGAATTTCAGTGGGTTATGATCGGTATAAATGACTATGGGGTCAAAACCAGAACACAAATAAAATGAAAAATGCTGTAAACCCAAAATCAAGGCCAAAAGCTCTTTCTCAATAGTTGAGTAGTTCTTTTGAGGTGGAGTGAACTTCTTACTGTAGTAAGATACAGGGTGTTCAATACCCTGATCATCCTCTTGCAGCAAAACAGCCCCAGCTCCTGTATCACTTGCATCAACAGCCATCTTAAAAGGCTTAGCAAAATTTGGAGTAGCGAGCACTGGCTGACTTAATAGGACAGCTCTAAGTTTGTTGAAAGAGGATTCACAGTTATCGGTTCAGACAAATTTAACTCCCTTTTTCAGTAGGTCTGTAAGTGGTGATACAAGAATTGAAAAGTTAAGAACAAATCTCCTGTAATAACCTACCATTCCCAAAAATCTTTGTAGCTCTTTCCTACTTTTAGGTCTGGGAAGATCACTTATAACCTGAACCTTAGCTGCTGGTGGTGCAACATGTCCATCACCAATTACGTACCCGAGGTACTGAACTTTAGCTTGACCAAACTCACACTTTGATAAATTAGCTACAAGATTAGCATGAACCAAACGCTCAAGAAATTTACTGACATGGCATAGGTGATCTTTCCAGTTGTCACTGAAGATTAATACATCATCAATATAAACAACACACCCTGCCAAAGCCTCTGTTACAACATTCATGAGCTTCTGAAATGTGGCTGGTGCATTCTTCATACCATATGGCATTACAGAACATGCAAAAGTCTTTCCTAGTGTTACAAAACATGAGATCTCCCTAGCACGTTCAGTCATAGGTACTTGCCAGTATCCCTTTAACAAATCAAACTTACTTATGTACCTAGCCTTTCCGATCTTGTCTATGCAATCTTCCACGCGAGGGAGAGGGTAAGTGTCTGTTTTGGTTATCTGATTAACACGTCTGTAGTCGATGCAAAGCCGCTGTGACCCACCTGGCTTAGGGACTAGAGTGACAGGAGAACTCCACTCGCTCTGACAGGGCTCAATCATCTTGTGGTCCAACAGGTAGCCAAGCTCTTTCTGGATGAGAGGAACTTTCACTGGGTTCACACGGTAAGGAGGCAGTTTAATTGGGTTTGCGTCTCCAACATCGACATCATGCATCAACACAGTGGTTCTTCCTGGAGTGGCACGAAACATTTGCGGGTACTCCTGCAGTAATGCCGAAAACTCCTGCCTTTCCTCGGGAGGTAGGTGAGAAAGCTTAGTCTGGAGATCATTCATGATATCAGGATTCTTCCCCAAACTATCACTCTGGCTCATACTGCATGGGAGAGCTTCACTTGCAGACTCGGGTGGAACAGCTACAGTGCAGACTGGGTTATTTTCGTCCCGCCTGTGATATAACTTTAGCATGTTGATGTGACAAAGTTCCTTGTTCTTTGTACGATCTGGTGTGGCGATGACATAGTTGACATCACTGAGTTTCTTCTCCACAAAATAAGGACCACTAAACTTGGCTTGAAGAGGTTGCCCATGAACCGGTAGCAGAATCAAAACCTGATCTCCTGGCAGAAAGTGGCATAACCTGGACTTCTTGTCATACCAAGTCTTCATCTTCTCCTGAGCAGCTCCTAAATTCTCTCTCGCCAGCTGTAAAGCAGTGGACAGCCGTTCTTTGAACTTCATCACATACTCCAGCAGGTTGACGTCATCTTCCTCCGACAGCCAGCATTCCTTGAGTAGCTTAAGGGGTCCTCTTACTTCATGGCCAAACAGTAGTTCAAAAGGTGAGAAGCCCAGTGATTCATTTGGAGATTCTCTTGTGGCAAACACAACGAATGGAAGACCTTTATCCCAGTCTTTCTGATGTTCCAAACAGTATTTCTTGAGCATCGATTTGAGTGGTTGATGATATCTCTCCAACGCTCCTTGGATCTGGGGAGGGTAAGCTGAAGACGTGATATGGGTGATGCCCAACTCTTTCAGAGACTGCTTGAAAACATTTGACATGAAATTACTTCACCGGTCTGACTGTACCTCCTTGGGCAGACCAAACTTTGTGAAGAACCCTAGCATTTCCTTAACCACGTTCTTTGCTGAGATATTTCTAAGTGGAATGGCTTCAGGATAACGAGTAGCCATATCAATCAGGGTCAACACATAAGAAAATCCTGAAGAAGTCTTAGGAAGAGGGCCCACAATATCCACCAACATACGGGTGAATGGCGCCTCAAAAGGAGGAATGGGAACTAGAGGTGCAATCTTTTCGGTCTGATTACACTTCCCCACAACTTGACAGGTGTGACAAGACTTACAATACCAGGAAACATCCCTGAAGATACCTGGCCAGTAGAAGTGTTTCAAAATGCGTGCCACAGTCTTCCTCACTCCAAGGTGTCCTGTCAAACTGGAATCATGAGCCACTCTAATGATATCCTGCCTACAAACACAAGGGATGACAACTTGATGTACAACCTCCCATTCACAGTCGGCTGATGCTGTTGGGGGTCTCCACTTCCTCATAAGTACTCCTGACTTTACATAATAACAAGTAGAAGCACCGGCTGACTCTTCTTCACTGTAAGCAGAGTTAGCTAGACCTTTCAACTCAGGGTCAGCAACCTGCAACTCAACCAACTCTTGACGAGACAAATTATCAACACTACGGGGTACTGCCTCATCTGGTGAGTGGTCCAAATTAGCAAGAAAAGTGTCAGCTAGAATAACATCATCATCATCATTATCCTCTAAGTCACCAGTAACTTTAGACTTAGCCCTAGTGACAGCACATGCAGGGAACACATCAGGGACATCACAATCCTGGGTAGCAGCCACTGGCTCACTAGACAACTGAGGAGCTGGACACGCTTGTCTTCCATCAATATCATTTCCAAGTAAGAAAGTTACACCTGACATTGGGAGTGTCTCAACCAACCCAACCATAACGGAACCATTAACAAAACTCTGCACAGAGGGACAGAGAAGTAATTATTCCCTACACCTTGTAAGATTACAGTTTCATCAGAGGAATTAACATTAGAGCCTAGAACACTGGTCAGCATAAGGGATTGGCAAGCACCTGTATCACGATATATTTTAACTGATTTCCTGTCATTACTGTCCAGAGGACTGACAAAACCATCAGGAAGGAAATTAGCACATGAACTCTTGAGTGTCACCCACGTTACTGCTCAGAAGAGGAGCTCCATCATGAGAATTTAAGTTACCCCTCAAAGCAGGTTCAGTTAACTCAGTTAAAGAATTCTGGGAACTCTCAAGAGTGGACACTAGACCAATTGACTGAATATTTAAAGACTCCTTTTTGTTCACATCAGGCTGTCTCCTGAAACATTTCTCCGTAGTATGACCAAGCTTACTACAATAAGTACATTTACTTTTCTGAAATCTAGAGGTGAAGCTGGTATTTACTTCCTGAGAAACATCATCTTTATTCTCTTTCCTGTTACCTGTACTCTGAGTAGAGGCAGCGTACTTACTCTCAGCTTTCCCTTTTCCTCTAGAATAGGCTATCTCTTGTGAGTGAGAACATATTCATCAGCTAAAACTACAGCATCAGACAAATTATCTATTCTTTTCTCATCAAGATATAGGCTTACATCTTTACTTATACACCTTTTGAAGTCCTCCAGCAAAATCATCTGCTTAAATTTGTCAAAATCAGAATCCACATTCTTAGAATTTAACCAATGCTCTAACAGATCTTCTTTGATTTTTGCATACTCAACATGGGATTGCTTATCCTGCTTGTAAGTTGTCCTAAATTTTACTCTGTACGCTTCAGGAACAAGCTCATAGGCCTTAAGAATCAAGCTCTTAACTACATCATAATTATCAGATTGATCCTGAGGCAAAGATGCATAAGTTACTTGAGCTTTACCGGTGAGAACAGTTTGAAGGAGTACTGGCCAATACTTTTTTGGCCAATTAAAACCTGTAGCTACCCTCTCAAACAACTGAAAATACTTTGTTAAATCAGATTCATTAAAAGGAGGGACAAGTTTAACATTTTTAGCCACATCAAAATCATCAGAGCAAGATGATCCAGTTCCACCTTGTTTCATGCGATACTCATGGTCTCCCTGAATCCTGGCAAGTTCAACTTGTGCGTGTATCTGTGCCTCCTGAATCCGAGCCTGAGATTCAGCCTCCTTAGCATTTGCTTGAAATTCAGCCTCCTTAACACGAGACTCCGCCTCCTTAGCCTCAGCCTCCTGCAGGGCTAGCTGTAACTTAGCTAATTCAATCTGCTTTCGCTCATTTGGAGGAGTTACATTAAACAAGCTTTCATTAATCATGTCAACAATTTGATCTTTAGAATGATGAGAGCGAACAGCAATTCCCAATTGTTGAGCAACAAGCTTAAGTTCATTCTTTGTTCTGTTTTCTACATCACACACTGTTTGCACATTTGACAAAAAATCTTTGGCTTCATCAAGTGTAGTAATAGTAGACATCATGAATAAGTAACAGTCACAAAATATCAAGCAATATCCTTATGATAATATCCTGAATATCCTGATGAGAGGTCGCCAAATTTTATGTTACGGAACAGAGAAAGATAATGTACTCTTTAAGTGAGAATTCTAAATATCACCACTGTCCCGTAAAGTTCCAGGTTCAAAACAAAAGAGTTAGGTAAAATTACAAGTTAAAGTTTAATGCTCAAACTAACAACAAAACATTCAGGACTCATAAGGATAATGTAATGGCAAAAACAGGTTAAATATATGGTAACTGCAATAGCCTCTATTAACACGAAATTAGCAAGAGTAAATTTATCTAAGTCAGCCCTGATAAAATGAAAATACACTGGGTAATGCTCAGTTAATGCAAGATAAATTATTACAGATACAAACTATTATGAACAATGGCTAAACCTTACATGAATTACAAAAACCTCACTAGGCCTACAAATTAACAACTTTTGCTCTACAGTACAAGAACAAAATGCAACAACACTTATACTCAAATTACACAGCTGCTAGATGGTTGGAGACTTCCTGAGCACTCAATAATAACTGTACAGGGGAGGACAGAGATGTGAACAAAATGAGGAGCAGATCTAAGCGGCAATGATGCAGAGACTGAGCTCATTATATAGGGGCCGGCAGAGCTTGATACAGCTTGTAAGAAGGACGCGCAAATGAAGCCATGGGGACAAAGAGTTGACAATCCCGCTCTGAACAACAGAAAGAACGACTTACTCTACTATAACGGTAGAAGAGGGGAACTGAGGCAGAACACGCTCGTGATCAAACATGCAGCATACTGTGCGTTAAAATTACACAAAGGATGATGAAATCATAGGCTATGTAACAATATATATATATATATATATATATATATATATATATATATATATATATATATATATATATAGGTAACACTTTCGACACATGGGTTGGAAGAAGGGATACTGTTGAGTGGCCTCCGAGGTCACTTGACCTAACGCCATGTGATTTCTCAGTTTAGAGGATGATGAAAGAGGAAGTTTGCAAGACAAAGCTTAGAAGTCTTCAAGAACTGAAAGAAAGAATAACAGCAGAATTAGACAACTCAAAAGATGATCATGAGTTGAGAAGAGGAATTTGCCACTCTGTGTCTAAGAGATGCCAGTTCTGTTCACGGAAAGGAAAATTTGATGGACTTGATTTTTAAATTACTTGATATACACTTCATTTAGCTGAAATATAATTGGTGCACACTTTTTTTGTTGAAATATAATTGTGTTAATATAATAATATGGTAAAGTAACCTTTGGTCAACCCTGTATGTGTCTATATCTATTTATCTATCTACCTATCGGTATATATATATATATATATATATATATATATATATATATATATATATATATATATATATATACTAGAGCTTGCCCGCATAACTTTGCGGGACTAACAGTCATGCCTTCACAAAATCTTGCCAAATATTTTTACCCGTCCTCTCCCAGGAGGGTCTCGGGGACGGGTACTGTTTTCACTAGCTTTGTTTCTTTGTTTTTGTTTTTCTCTGTGTCCCTTAACAATATTACGCAAAAACTACTTGTGTGATTTTGACAAATTACAGAGATGATGGAGTATGACCTTGTGATTACCTGCTTAAATTTTTGGCCAAATTAGGCCAAGGCCGAGGCTGTTGGCTCCAAAAATATATAAAAAAAATAGTTTAAAAAAAATCGTTTTTTCGTGATAACTCCTTTTAGATTCGTCATGCCTACATGAAACCAAAACCTAAAGTGCATCTTTCAAATCTGCATCCTATAACATGCCTAATTATATCAAGGGGGTCATCGCCTAGTTAGCGGTAGGGGTCAATGCCGGGTGGGTCAGGCCTAAAATTTGAAATGGGCATAAAATCGTAAATGTTCACCCGATTTACTCCAAATTTGATATGTGACATCTTTGAATAGATGCGCTGTTGTGTTGATACGTCAGCATTAAAATGACTGAAGGGGACGAGTTTCCTGTGCCTTGGGACCGCTTCTTGTTATCTTTGTTTCTATACCGTTATGGAGTCCGCAATGACCAATTCTGACAAAAAAGTCGAAAAAATTTTATTCAAATATTTTCGCGTGTCGCGATTTCCGATAATTTCGCACCGTCACGTCGCGTGCTATCTCCAAAAGTTTTGTCTCGTATTTTTTTTTTTTTAAATAAAGGAACTGAGGAAGGAAAAACAAATGAATTAAAAAAAACTAATCCATACATCAGATTATTGGTGTCCTCTGTTCATAAAATATCTGTAACAGACTTGAACAGCTGTGGGTTGAAGTTTTGAGGGAAACAACTCTGGGGAAGTGATTTCCAGACAGATACAGTTCGGGGAATGAAAGAATGCTGATGGGCAGAAGTTCTGCAATATGGTAGTGTGACAGTCCAGTCATAAGCACTACCAGATGCCCGTGTAGTACGAGGGAAGGCATGGAGAGGTGATACAATGGACGCAATCTCGTCCGAGCACTTGCCGTAAAAAATCTGTAAAATAATGCAAGGGAGGCAACAATCCTTCTTACTTGTAGGGGAGGTAGTTTATTAGTAATAGCAGGGTAATTAATAATTGTAACAACTTTGTTCTGAATGTTGTCTAGTTGTTTAAATGCAACCTCTCCACATCCATTCCACAAGGGTGAACAGTATTCAAGCTGAGAGCGCACATGACTTATAAATTGCAGCTAATTGCTCGTCAATGAACAAGTTACGGACTCTGTACAGCAATCCAAGTTTCTTTGAGGCAGTTTTAGCAAGTGATCTGACATGAGAGGTCCAGCTGAGGGCATTGTTAAGTGAGACACCGAGAATTTCAATACGAGTTGGGAATATTAGTAGCACTGAAGGTAAGATACGAATCTGGCAATACCTGTCTATTAGTAAATTGTATATATTTAGTTTTAGTAGCATGAAATGAGACAAGGTTGCTTTGTTCCCATTCACTGATCGTACATAAGTCTTGATATATGGATACACTCGCTGAACTTTACCCCGACCTAATGCTAAAAGAATAAGGTCTTTATTAATTACCGTTCCCGTCAATGTATCGAACAAACTCACAGACAGACTTACACATACACAGCTGACTTTATCGTTTAGATTATCTGGCAGGTATATGGGAAACACATCTCTCCCCCATCCCGTCACCCCAAACTGCAGATGGTTAGACTGGTGAGATGAATGTCTGTGTGAAGCATATCACCGAACGTGCTGTTCATTGTTCTTCCAATTTCTTACACTCTCTTTTCTTGTTTGTGGATCCTACCCTATGCCAATTCCATTGAAAAGATCAGGATGATGATTAATATCAATATGTTTTTTTACACATTTTTGCAATATATTTCATGGAACAGCTATTTTATAGCAGTATATTAAAAACTGCGTTTGCTTTATAAGCTTTATAATACCTGCTCAGATTCAGCCAAGACGGTGTTACGCAGCATATTAAACTTCAGAACTGTCCATTGGATGGAGGTCTCTAAACTTGTCTGTAATTCAGCACAAACCTTCCACCTAATAGGGGCAAACACACATTATGTAAAGCAGTGTTGATGAAGGAAATGAAGCTAAATAATCTAGCAGCTTCTACATCACCACCCCATCCCATTTATCTCTTCAAGTTTTGTCTTACTCTTTCCATCTTCACTTATGCTAATGTATAACACATATTGATGAAAGTTTACCAAAAATTCCTTTTCTTTCCCTCATATCTGGAATACATTGTTTACCTCAGCATAACTCATTCAGGTATCTGCAGTTTATATGTAAATTTTCAATTTCTTGCGGCACAGGGACTGGTCATGGATAATTTACGAGACAGGCATGAAAAACATTCAGCTTGCATAAAATAACAGTTTCTATTTTTACTTAATTCATAAGTATGGGTACACCATAATATACTTTGTGGAAAAAGTTGAGGGAAAATACAGTAGGTTCCTGAGCATACGTAAATCCCTTTACACACACACACACACACACACACACACACACACACACACACACACACACACACACACACACACACACACTGTAACCGTGGCTTAATAATTCCTAAAGCTGTAAACTAGACTGGTAACAATGTACATCCATAGTATATGTAAGTGTGAATGCTATATGTGATGATGGGCTACGTGGCCTTTTCACCTTCCGTCAAGTCTAGCTACTGCTTTGAATATTGGTGAATTTACGTCTTCTTCAAAAGGAAGTGATATGCACCGGCTTCTGTGTAGCAGTTACACGTCTGGCGTTGTAGGGGGAATATTTGTGCCGTACTTATGAAAATACATGTCCATAAACCTGCACTGGACTTTGGATTTACATGTTTTGGATGCAAGGGGATTAACAAATGGTGGCTAGTGAGTGGCATGAGCATCATTTCAGGCCTCCTACGGGCAGTCTTTGTAATTGCCCCTTGCCCATACCTTACCTCCCACGATGACAGTCTTTTCCTGCCCCAGCCTCCAGCCTGCCACACCGCGCTCTATTCACCCGACTTATGGCTGTGTCTGCATATTTTTCGTGCGGTTCTGCAATGGTGAGATCTCCAACCCACACCAACCCCCACCTGCCACTATGCCACCACAACCCTAGTGAGTCATTCTTCTCCAATTTATAGTCATTACCTACCCTAACCACCAGCCCTGCATAAGAAACCAGTACAAACTATCAAGTGATCACGCCCTAACCATCACGCTACCACATCCTACCATGGCTTGGTGATAGCCCCATAGCACCTCCAGCTTAGCCCCAGCCACACTTAGTTTCCTCCACGTCCACCCCTGCTACTGCTTCAAGCATGGTCAACCAGCGAAACTCACGTCATCCGTTGGTTTCTCCAATCAACTCTCTATGGTTACCTGGCTCTCTTGCCCGCCTTTAATACTTCTGACTCAATACTGATCATACCATCTCTCGCCAATCAACGCCTCGGTTTTTCTGTATGGGAGGAGCTAGCCACCACATTTTACTTCAGGCTGCCTTCAAGTGAACGCCATTTTCTGTTACAGTGAATATCTACATAATATTATGCTCTTATGAGAATATCCATATTTTATCTTATTTCATCTAACCATTCCATCACCTTCTATAGATATCGTGTAGCTTTCCCTACAGATTGTGACCATATTATTCATTTAGTTTTGTTCATTATATTACGTTTTTTTTTTTTTTTCGTTTATCCAGTCTCACTTTATTCCATCTTCTTCAAGCCGCTTTCTTTTACACAAGTTTCATTGTACACCCGCGAACCAAAGTTTCGGTACCCCCCTCGATGGAAGGAAGTGGAAGTCAGGGTTAGAGAGAGGGCAGGTGAACGGACAACCGTGAGTGGTACTTTGGAACTGAGCTACGAGGCGAATAGTGAGAAACCTAATGACACTGAATTCGAAACATTTCCATGCTATTCACCTGCAAAACATTATGCGTTCGTAACATACATACTGTAACATATAACATACTGTAGACTACTGTGATATCTTGGTGTCTTGTGATACTGACCCATCTGTTTCGGATCCTCATCACACAAATAAAGCACCGAGCCAGTTGTATATAAGTTGCATCTTGTCATTATAACTGCAGTCATAATTTTTGTGAATGTTATCCCTGGATTGTCTATAGCTATAATAAAGAATGATTGTGAATTTAATGTTGATTTTCACAGTAGTTGTGCGGATGGTTATAAATGTGGCAATTATTTTATGTGGACGACTAAACCACATTGTGATGGACAGCGGAGAGCATTCGCCAATAATTTACTATAATCAGATGAAATTAGATGCAAACAACACAAAATTTATGAGAGAACGAAGACACAGCTGTGATATCCTGCTCCGCCTTGTTATCAAGGCCTTAACTGTGGCTTCACCTCATGCGTACATTATTTTCCTTCAATCTCTGCCTCTTTTATTACTCTTACTTCCCGGTATCCTCTTACTGCGAGTCGTCATATTCCTTGGAGGGTTTCTTGTCGTCCGGTCCTATAACCCCTACTGTATTACATTATTCCTCGCATCATCACTCCCAGACAAACAACGTTAGCACAAGACTGCTGAATCTGTTAATACCATTATTGCCACTGCCACTACTACTGTAATCCCCCTTTTCCTATTGTGTCTAATTTCCCTCACAGTACTACTACTGCTGCTTCTATTAATACTCCACTATAAGTCTGTATAATAATAAATATGATTGTCCTTATGTCTGTGTATCTGTTAATCATAATTATTGTCTCTGTCCCACCGTCGACAACTCGTCACTGACCCGGCACCGCTACTCCAGTTCCCACCCACCATGGATTCTACTCCTCCCCCACTCCGACACCACATTACCCTTCACCTCATCCTTGGGCCAGAAGGCCTATTGATCACCCTTTACCGGTGAATATACGTGGCATGCATTAATAATAAGGCATTTGAGAGTTAAATGGTAATCGCCCTCTAAAATATTCTGCTTGCCAAGTCCAAACTTTAGGCCATATTTTGATATCATGAAGGTTTTATGTTGATAGCTCAAGCCATTCATGAGATTTAATGGTGCTAAAGGCAGGCAATAAAAACTAGTTGACCTTCAGCAGTTAGTTTGGTGACCTTGACTCTGACCCCGAGTTGCCATTTTCGAACTCCTCCAAGATTTTGACCATATCTTGATATGCTGAAGGCTTCATGTTGATAACTCAAGCCGTTCATGAGATATAATAGGAACACACACACACACACACACACACACACACACACACACACACACACACACACACACACACACACACACACACACAGATGCAGTTAAAAACATGATCGCTCCGCCTTTTAAAGGTAGGCGATAATAATATAATAATAACAACAACATCGTAGATGTGTGCTGTAGTGTTTCTAACATTACACTTAATAACTGCGGACCCAAACGTGCTTATATTACGGAGCACTGTTATATTAACCACAAAACCGACCACAGACCGTTCTTATCATTACCACTGCATCTTCCCTATAGCACTTCACCATGGTAATACAACCCACTGTAGTCCTCTGTGAGATCGCTACACGTGTTTGGGAAAAATAACAGTGCACAACATGCCTACAAACCACTAAAATAAGCATATGATGTTTCACTGACATCCCTCAAATAGCCTAGGAGAAGTTAGTGGACAAACAAACAAACGACTGGACACAGACAGACAGAAGCAGAATGTCTCGCAGAGGTATGTAACGACCTGACAAAACTCTTGTGATCCTGCATTGCAGGTGTTATCACAGTAATAATAATAATAATAATCATCATCATAATTAATCACATGTTATTAGGCACGATACTGAGAAGGACACACTGGAATCGCATGTGTCGACGCAATGCAGAATCTGTTTGTCATGACAGAAGGTTGGGTTGCGGTCAAACATTAATTTAGTATTACTATAACCCTACCATTACAGGATATTATGGCACTGTTTGGTTTTATATGTCACAGCTGTTTTCACTTGTTTTATCAGGGAGATTATGGTGTCTGTCCTCCTCTGTATCATGGATATTAACATGTGATTACTACTACTACTACTACTACTACTACTACTACTACTGCTGCTGCTACTACTACTACTACTACTACGATTATTATTATTATTATTATTATTATTATTATAACTATGATGACACCTACAAAGCAGGATCGTAATAGTTTTGTAAGGTTGTCATATACCGATGCGAGACATTCGGCCTCAGTCTATGTCCAGCCGTGTGTTTGTTTGTCCGCTAACTTCTAGGTAATTTAATGGATGTCAGTGAAACGTCACAGGTGTATATTAATGGGTTGTAGGCATGTTGTGCGCTGTTATTTTTCCCAGACATGTGTAGTGATCCCACAAAGGACTTCAGTGGGTTGTATTACTATGGTGAAGTGCTACAGGCAAGGTCCAGTGGCAATGATAGGAACGGTCTGTGGTCGGTTCTGTGGTTAATATATCAGAGCTCCGTAATATAGGCACGTTTTGGCCTGCGACTTTTATAATTATGTAATGTTCGGAATACTGCAGATGTATGTTATTGCTGTCAATTTTATAATTATTCTTATTAATGCATGCCACGTATATTCACAGGTAAAAGGTGAACAACAGGCCTGGTGGACCAAGAAGGAGGTGAGGGGTAAAATGATTCGGAGTGGGGGAGGAATAGAGCTTATGGCGGGTGGGAGAGAGGGGGGGTGGGGTACAACTGGGGTAGCGGTGCGGGGTAAGTGACGAGTTGTCGACGGTGGGACAGGGACAATATGATTAACAGATACACAGACATAAGGACAATCATATATATTATTATACAGATTTATAGTGGAGTAGTAATAGGAGTAGCAGTAGTAGAACTGTGAGGGGAATTGCAGTAGACACAATGGGGAATGGGGGAATAGTAGTGGCAGTGGCAATAATGGTATTAACAGATTCAGCAGTCTTGGGCTAACGTTGTTTGTCTGGGAGTGATGATGCAAGGAATAATGTAATACAGTAGGGGTTATAGAACCGGACGACAAGAAACCCTCCAAGGATTATGACGACTCGCAGTAAGAGGATAGCGGGAAGTAAGAGTAAAGAAAGAGGCAGAGATTGAAGGAAAATAATGCACGTATGAGGTGAAGCCACAGTTAAGGCCTTGATAACAAGGCGGAGCAGGATATCACAGCTGTGTCTTCGTTGTCTCATATATTTTGTGTTGTTTGCATCTAATTTCATCTGATTATAGTAAATTATTGGCGAATGCTCTCCGCTGTCCATCACAATGTGGTTTAGTCGTCCACATAAAATAATTGCCACATTTATAACCATCCGCACAACTACTGTGAAAATCAACATTAAATTCACAATCATTCTTTATTATAGCTATAGACAATTCAGGGATAACATTCACAAAAATTATGACTGCAGTTATAATGACAAGATGCAACTTATATACAACTGGCTCGGTGCTTTATTTGTGTGATGAGGATCCGAAACAGATGGGTCAGTATCACAAGACACCAAGATATCACAGTAGTCTACAGTATGTTATATGTTACAGTATGTATGTTACGAACGCATAATGTTTTGCAGGTGAATAGCATGGAAATGTTTCGAATTCAGTGTCATTAGGTTTCTCACTATTCGCCTCGTAGCTCAGTTCCAAAGTACCACTCACGGTTGTCCGTTCACCTGCCCTCTCTTTAACCCTGACTTCCACTTCCTTCCATCGAGGGGGGTACCGAAACTTTGGTTCGTGGGTGTACTTATTTACTTACATACTGCATCTGTCAACCTATCTATAGCCCAACGCCCTAATCCCGCATAGGATGGCTGCAGACAAAACGCCTCCAAGTCGCTCTGTTACCCACCATTTGACTGCCCTCCCTCCAGCTCACCCCCCTCCCTCATATACCTCTCAACTCCATCCCTCCACCTCATCCTCGGTCTTCCCCTCCCTCTCCATTCCTCCACTTCACCAACGTAAACCCTCTTAGTCAGTCTTTCGTTCTCCATTCTCTCCACATGTTCAAACCACCTCAGTGTATTTCTCTTAATTTTCTCAACTACATCCACATCCACCCCACAACGTTCATTCACTTCTTCATTCGACAACCAGTCCCTCCACGTCACTCCACATGCACCTCTCAAGTAACTCATTTCCATTGCTCTCAGTCTTGATTTGTTCCCCTCTAGCAAGGTCCATGCCTCGCTTCCATACATCAGGGTAGGGATCACAATACTATCATGCAATAACCTCTTAACTTCCATACTCACCTCCTTATTTCTCATCACTGCTTCCAGTGAAACAACAACCTTCCTTCCCTGCTGTACCCTTTCAAGCGCTTCATCCCCCAAAGTTCCATCCTTACTCATCATACTACCCAAGTACTTGAATGCACTCACATTCTCCATATCCTCACCATCCAACCTCACTGTGCATTCTGTGAGTTCGTTCCTCTCAAACACCATAATTTCACTCTTATTTACATTCATTTTCAGATTCCTCTTCCTACACATTGTCTCAAATTCATTCACCAAACCTTGCAACTCCCATTCATCTTCATTCAGCACTACTGTATCATCAGCAAACAGCAACACCGGAATCTTCCACATCTCACCCTCTTTCATTAGAGCCACCCCCACATCCACTGCCCTACCTTGCACCTCCTTTACAACCCCATCCATGTATATAATAGCCATGGAGACATCACACATCCCTATTTCAGTCCCACATTTAGATAAAAGAATTCACTCATCTCACCATCCACTCACACCGTAGCCCTAGCTCCTTCGTATATACTCTTCACACCACTCAACAATTTCACCTCAACTCCATAATTATATTCTTAATACCTTCCAAATACCTTGCCCATCTATTCTGTCATAAGCTTTCTCCAAGTCCATGAAGGCAGCATACACTTTTTTTCCCTTCTCTAGATACCTCTCCACTAAACATCTTAGAACAAATATCTGTTCTACACACCCTTTTCCCTTCCTAAATCCCCCTTGTTCTTCTCTAACTAGCTCCTCTGTTATATGCCTAACCTTATCAGTGAGTATTCTACCATATATTTTTTCAGTTACACTAAGAAGGCAAATACCCCTATGGTTACCAGATACTTCCCTCTCCCCCTTTCCTTAGTATGAAGGAACAATTATAACTGTTTTCCAGTCCTCTGGAACCTTTCCCTCTTCCAAAGCCAATCTATACAACTTCCATATCCACTACCGGCTCATATGTTATATGGCAGAAAGCTCCATCCGGTGCCTTGTGTGGATATCCAGGAAGAAGTAGATGATCCTACCATAGAAAATAATGAATTAGGACAACATCTGCGGGAGGAATATCAACGTCTGAAAAAAGTATTGGACACCTGGAATAGACATTGGAACGAAGAATATCTTTTGAGCCTACGAGAAAGATTTTATGGGGCTCAGGCTGCCAGCAACAAGTATGCAAGAAAGCCTTGGTTTAATCGTGCTTGTTCTAATGCTGTCCACAACAAGGAGAGGGCCTATAAAAGGTACCAGAGCACAACCTACCCCAGAATCACATCTTTTTTACGTTTCTGCCGAGAATTGTATTAAGTCTGTTCTTCGCTCTGCTAAAAATAATTTTATCTGTACTAAATGCTCTCAACACTGCAACTCGAATTCTTCCCACACCTTCTGGCACCTTGCCAAAAACCTTTCTAACAACTTTACCTCATCATCCTTCCCTCCTCTTTTCTACTCTGATGTTTCTGTAGATATTTCTTCTACTGATAAAGCAGATCTCTTCGCTCAGACTTTCACCTCCAATTCCACCTTAGGTGGTTCCGGTGCTGTTCCTCTATCACTTCCCCCTCTGACTTCCTCATGGCTAACAGTAAAATTTCTTCAGGTGATATATTTTCTGCCATCACAGGCCTCAATACTAACAAGCATATGGCCTGATGGATTCCCTCCTGTTGTCCTCAAGAACTGTGCTTCAGGGCTTACACCTGCCTAGGTAAACTCATTCACCTTTGTCTATCCTTCATGCTGGAAGTTTGCTTTCATTCATCCAGTCCCAAAGAAGGGTGACCATTCCCAACCCTCCAAATATCGTCCAAATTGCTTTAACATCCTGTGTCTCAAACGTTTTTGAGTCAGTTCTTAATAAAAAATTTTTAAAGCATCTCTCTTATCACAACCTTCTTTCTGAACGTCAGTATGGGTTCCGCCAGGGATGCTCCACTGGCGATCTTCTCACCTACCTTTCAGACTCCTGGTCATCCTCCATTCGGGACTTTGGCGAAAGCTTTCCCATTGCACTTGACATCTCTAAGGCTTTCGATCGAGTCTGGCATAAATCTTTATTTTCCAAACTGCCCTCTTACTGTTTCTATAATTCTATCTGTGCCTTCATCTATAGCTTCCTTTCTGGTGGTTCTATAGCTGCTGTTGTAGACGGCCATCGCTCTTCTCCTAGATGTATCAACAGTGGTGTTCCTCAAGGCTCTGTCCTGTCACCAACTCTCTTCCTTTTATTCATCAATGACCTTCTGAGCTGTACATCTAACCCTATCCACTCGTACACTGATGACTACACCAAACACCTTTCCATTCGGTTACTGCAACGTCCATCTCAGCAGTTACTTCAACAAACAAGGGATGAGGCTATGGCACACCTAATGTCTGATTTGGCTCGCATCTCTGACTGAGGTAAAAATAAGCTTGTTGTTTTTAATGCATCAAAGACTCAGTTCTTACACCTATTAACTCGCCAGAATCTTGCACAGGCATCCCCACTAATGTTTCATAATATTCAGCTTGATCATGCATCATCCTTGAACATGTTGGGGGTTTCATTCACTCAGGACTTATCTTTGAAAGAGCATATGACATCTCTTGTAAAATCTGCTTCCAAGAGATTAGGTGTGCTAAGCCGACTCTGTTCCTTCTTTACCCCTGGACAATTGTTGACTCTATACACGGGTTTTATCTGCCCCTGTGTCGAGTACAACTTTTCACATGTGGGGGGGCTCCCCACGTACAGCTCTTCTCAATAGGGTGGAGTCAATTGCTTTTCGCCTCATTAACTCTCCCCCTCTTACTGGCTGCCTTCAACCTCTGTCTCTTCGCTGCACTGCTGCATCTCTATTTCTTTTCTATTGCTATTTCAATGGTCACTGCTCCTCTGAACTGTCTGCTTGCATTCCTCCACCTCTACGATGAGCGCGTCTCACCCGTCTAGCAGCAAACTCTCATCCCTTTTCTGTCCAACTCTCTAATGCAAGATTTAACCATTACTCCCAGTCCTTCATCTATGCAACAGGTCAACTCTGGAACTGTCTCCCTCTGTCTGTATTTCCTGCTAGCTATGATCTCCAGTCTTTCAAACGCAGTGTGTCCAGGAATCTCGAAATGATCGGGTCTTGAATTTGGCTCTCTCCTGTATTTTGTTTTTCTCTTGGAAGGAACAGTTATTGCGGGCTCGAGGCCTTTGGTTCCTTTTCCCTAGCATAAAAAAAAAATACTTTGGAAGGTTCCATTGACCCAAACTGCGTCTTCGTGGTAGATGACGTGTCTTGAGGATGAAAAGCCCTCACATGAAAAGCAGATGTGGGTCTAACATATTTACATAGTTAAAGGGAATATTTGGCTTGGCTTTAGTTTAGTTAAAACTAAGATTAACTACTTAGATTCGCCTTGTATATATCATGATGTAATCTAACTGTATTTAGGATTGTAATTAATAAGTAGTTGGCACCTCTTCAAATCCTATGAGGGAGAAGAAGCTCGCCATGTTGGTCTCTCTGCTCCTAGACCTGGTTCAAGTAGCACGTTGTAAATACGCACTTCAAGGACACTTGGAAGCCCAGGCAACCGACCTAAACATCAGGCTTGTCGTCATCTGTTGTCCGACTCTTTCTAGCTAAGTAACTTTTACGAATTGGCCAATTCAATGGGGAATTAACTAGAAGATAGGAGAATAATGACTAGGTGAGTTGGAGTATCAGTTACACCTAATCCTCCTAAGAGACTTATGTGAATTTACTTATGGTCGTGTTAGGCTAATATTAGTCAGACAAAGGAGTGTATAAAATAATGTAGTGGCGTAATATATATATATATATATATATATATATATATATATATATATATATATATATATATATATATATATATATATATATATATATATATATATAAAATTGTGTGTGTGTGTGTGTGTGTGTGTGTGTGTGTGTGTGTGCGTGTGTGTTCCCCACATATCTTGAAAAGTTGAAGACAAATTTGCACCAGACCTTCCGGAAATTGCAACCGGTGGTGACTCAATCGGTAGAGAGGTGGCCTGCAATCCTACCGGACCCAGGTTAAAATCCCCGCTGGGGCAGGAAACA
This sequence comes from Coenobita brevimanus, assembly GCF_032717465.1. NCBI lineage: Eukaryota > Metazoa > Arthropoda > Malacostraca > Decapoda > Coenobitidae > Coenobita > Coenobita brevimanus. The sequence goes on from NC_136996.1 coordinate 14,314,373, forward strand.
GTTTAAGGATTTGAATGTAATGAAATCAGATTTTACTGATCTACCAGAAAACCCGCCGACATGTCGTAAAAATACTCCTGCTAATACCAATACACCAATCCTGTATGAGACAGCCCTTGCATGTATTCAATATGGACAGTGGGTTTTAGAGCCAAAGTGGTGACATGTAGAGGTGTATGGTATGTAGGAGGATTACTGGGCCTCGAGAGCAGGCTGTGAGGCCTATTCCCAGAGTCGGACACATAACAAAAAAAAAAAAAAAAAATTGTGGATGTGCAGAAGCCTTTTACTTTTGGTGATGATTTGTTCAAAGACGACCGAATACTGCCGCCATATTTTATAATATGGATTGACATTTTGTGAAACGCGGTTACTGCAATCCGAAGGGTTTTGCGAATTTCCTTCAAAATTAAAAGTCAAGGAGGCAAAGAGGTGATGGCAGCTGAAAAAGGAGAAAAAGAAGAAATCGGAGTGAAAAGGGTAGGGACACGGAGGATGATAAAAGGAACTGGGAACAAGAAGAGACAAAAGCAAGAAGTAAATAAAGAGATGATACGGAATTCCACAGTATACTGAGGTGAAGAGGAAGAAGGAGAAATTAGGCAGAAACAGGGAAAAATGAAGAAGAAAATGAACAAAGGGATGAATGAGTAGATGGAAACATGAAGGGGGTGCAAAAGAGAGAGGAAAAGGGGCTGAGCATGAAGAGGAAAAATACAAGGTTGAAGTGAAGAGATATGACTAAAAAAGACAAAAAGGATAAGACGTATGCAAAGGGAAGGAGAAACGAGAAAATAAAGAGAATATGCAAGGGAAATGAAGAAACTATAGGAAAGATGAACAGAGGACAATGAACGAGATTAGGTGAGAGATGAAAAAGGATCAAATAAAAGAGAGAGGAAAAAAAGATGGGGAGAAAATATACAAGAAAGAAAACAGATAACCAGATGATTAAGAAGAAACAGGTGAAAAAGAGAAAGAAGAAGAGGAAATCTGTGAAAAGGGGAGGAACACAGAATTCCAAAAAATTCCGAGATGAAACGAAAGAGCCACATCCAACCAAAGGGCTGAGGTTAACAAAAGCAGAAACAGTTGACAGAAACAATATAGAACTGGAAGATATGCGAGGGTCATAATAGAAGAATGTTCTGGGGTAAAGAGAGAGAGAGAGAGAGAGAGAGAGTGAGAGAGAGAGAGAGAGAGAGGATGTATTAAAGCACACTTGAAAAGGTGAGAAGAAAGATCAGGAATACATAGTACATAGAAATTTCAAATAAAAGGAGGCCTGTTGTCCCATGACGACATTATCCATTGGAACGTGTAAGAGAAAACGATAGAAATTAGGAAGACTCTCCCCCACCCACTACACCATCCCGGTAAACCGGCAGGAAAAAGGTTGAAAAAACACCATGCTTTTTGGAAAGAACAGACATGGAAACTCTATAGGAGAGACAGAAGAGTAACGGCTATGCACTACGTAAACACTGTACTAGAGATCTGTAAAAGTGAAGCATACTCAGTAGTCAAATGTTCTCGTTATTAACTCCATGGCCATGGGTCCAGAATTTTATGTGCACCCCAGGCCGACGCTATGGCTAGTTTCTGAAGTTTCGAAAATTGATTTTTTGTTTCTTGCCATGTTGAAGGGAAATTTCAGACGCACCTAACAGTGCAAATCCCAACTTCCTAGACCCATTCTGTGGCTTGCAATGGAGTGCAAAAGTTACAGAAATATCGGCAAAGAATATCCTCTACTAAGAGGTGCCGCTGCACTGCAACATCACATATGTTATAATTTTCTTTACTCCCCCAAAACAATGTGAATGGTGCTGAAATTTTGCACATATATTAGATATGATGATATCGAATGATTTTAGTATATAATGTTAGGATTGGCTCAAAAAAAAAAAAAAAGGAAATTTTATCACCTTTTTTATATAAAGTACTGTATGTTTATGGTAGTGTCGAGTTATTTTTTATGTTATCGTTGTGCCCATACTTGGAAAAGGGAGTGAAAGGGTACAATTTTCAGTCCTAAATGAGAAAATTGTCCTTCCCCCGAGGCTAGGCTTTCCCAAGGGAAATGAAAGTGGAGAGTCAGATCCGTGGAGGGTTAAATCCGATTAGCAATAGGGAAATTGAGTTGCAACTTGCCGCTCCCACACTACGTGTATGGCTAAAAATAGAATCATAATGCAGTTTCAAAACTATGAATATGGCTAATTATTATGAACACAGAGACAAAGCAGAAATAAATACGTTTACAGATGGGGGATAACGTATTTTTTCTGTATTAACACATTCACCTTTAACATTTTACCTGTTATTTTCGCAATATATGTTGCTGTCTGTCTGTCGTGAGTGTGGGAAAGCATTATATTTTCTGCCTGGGTAAGGAAAAAGGTTACAGCTGGATGTTTCCCAACACTTTACATTGTCAGGATTGCGAGACAATCTGCCATTCGCACCTCGCACGAGCTGATTAGCAGGAAGAGAAGGAAGTTCTTTTCACCCACGAAAGCATCACGTGAACACAGATAACTATCCTGTTATGCTTGTAAAAGGCAAAGAATATGTAAAATGATTCAAAACAGTGCAACAAACCTGAGCAAGTAGGTAAATATACAAAACAAAAATTATTTTTTCTTTTATTTTCATGTTTTTTTTTTTTTATGCCTGTGTTTACTTATTAATCGTAAACAGGGTGGTTATGTGTGTTTTACAAGGGAGGAAAAAGATGATATTTTCAGTCTGGGTCGAGATAATGGGTGTAATTCTGTGTGTTTAGGCATGGCTACGAGTGAAAAAATCGTCCATCCACTCGTCATAGCAGCAGACGGTGATCTGACAGATAAGGTGTGAGAGTGTGAAGGGAAGGTTAGTCTCGCGTCCCAGATGTTCCTTCACTTCCCAAAAGTTTTCACAGTTTTCTACAAGTCGCACTGCATCAAATGATCCAAACCAGTACAACAAACCTGAGCAAACAGGTAAAGATACTGACAAAAATGTATTTTTCACTTATTATCATGTCTTTTTTGTCTGTGCCTGTATTAATTCATAATCATAAACAGGTGGTTGTGTGTGTTTTGCATGAGAGGGCAAAGATGATATTTTCTGCCTGAGTCGAGATAATGGATGTAGTTGTGCTTGTTTAGGCATGGCCAGGAGCAAAAAAAATTGAAAATCCACTCATCACAGCAGCAGGCTCTGAACTGCTTGAGAGTGTAACGTAGGTCAGTCTGAAGGAGTTCAGAACGTTTGTTCACTTCCCAAAAATTTTTGCAGTTTTTTATAGGCCGTGCTCAAACGACGCCTGCAGCCTTTCGGCCAAACGTCATTCGTCGCCGGCGGCCATTGAGGGGTTAACCATACTGTTATGTCCCCGTCCTATACTGCCACAGGCTCCAACAGCAGTAGTTCAGTAAAGGAAGTACGTTACCTAGTGAGTTGTTTTTCCTATGGTTAGCCTTTCAGTGTACAGCACACAAGATCAGCTCAGGCATTGTAAATAAACACTGACTTCTTAAGTATGCTGTCTTTATTTTCCAAATAATTACAGTTAATGCTTGCCAACTTCACTGTTTTCACAAGTACCAGAGCTATACAATCTTCACTAACTGCAGTTACACTTAATGCTTGCTGACTACACTTCACTGTTTTAACAAGTACCAGAGCTATACAGTCTTCACTAACTGCAGTTACACTTAATGCATGGTAACTACACTTCACTGTTTTCACAAGAATTGAAGCTATACACTGCAATAAACCCAAGCTGACCTAAAACTGACTGAAACTGCTGTAGTCTCTTCCCCGTCCTTATAGAACCTTGCATTCTCCGACATTCTAGGATGTGCTGTTACCTGCCTCTAGCAACAAAACTACACAATGTATAAAAACTTAATCCTTAATCCTAATGAAACATGGAATTATACACAAAATAATCCTTCAACTTATCAGGTCTTCTCCTAAACCACTTCTGATGACGTCCTTGCTCCTCCACACAGTCCACTCCTCCTGGAATGTCATGGTTGTCTTCCTGATGCATTGCTTCTCTTGGGAAACTGGAAACTGTCACCATCCTCTTGTACTTCAGTTCCTTTGTCCTCCTCGACATCCTAAGCTGTGAGTGTGCATGATTCCTCAGGGACGTCCCAGGTGTACTGTCCTGGTCCATGGTACGGCCACAGAAGATTCGCGTGCACCAACTTTGGGCGAGATTTCCTGCAACCTAGAATCCCCAAAGTTATGTATGATAGGAGGTCCAACACAGTGTAAGGCCCATTCCACAGGGTGTGCGGCTTCGGTGACTGTCCCTTTTTCCGCTAAGGATTGTATGATTAAACTCCGTCATCATCCTTGAAGCTCACCTCACTTGCCTTGGCACCATACTTGCACCTCATCACTTTGCCTGAAAACTTCAGAGCTTCTCGCACTTGATGATGTACCTCAGCCAGCCTTTCCTGAAGATTCTTTGCATAACTGGAGATGTCTGTAGACAGCTCCTCACGAAGTGGTCTTCCCATTGACAAGTCAACGGGTAAACATAATTCGTGACCGAGCACCAGCTTTGCAGGAGTGTAGCTGGTAGACTCATTGGATGCAGACTGATATGCCATCAACAATGCAGGTAATTTCTGGTCCCATTCCATTTGCCTCTCTACGCAGTACTTGGCCAGTTCTTGTCCCAGGGTCCAGGTGAATTTCTCCACCATCCGATCTGACTGTGGCCTTGGTAGGGTCGTGCTGGTCTTTTTGATCCCCAGTAACTTGCAGCACTCACAGAACACAGCAGACTTGAAGTTTCTACCCTGGTCTGAATGTAGCTCCTATGGCATCCAAAATGGGAGAAAATACAAATCAACCAACACCTGAGCAACAGTCTCGGCCTCTTGACTGGGAATGGCATAGGCTTTGGCCACTTTATGGAGTAGACCATGGTGATACATTTATACCCATTTCCCCTTTCAGTGAGTGGCAGAGGTCCAGTAATGTCCACCGTGACTCTTTCCATCGCTGCACCTACTTAGTACATCTGAAGAGGGGTGCAACTGCGTTTCTTGGGCCCCTTCTTTGCACAGCATACATCCCTGGCCCAACACCATTCATCAACGTCCTGATGCATGGCAGTCCAGTAGAACATCTGTTGCAGCCGAATTAGAGTTCTCTTCATACTGAGATCTAAGATCTCAGACCTGATTTTCTTCGGAACCACCAGTTGTCAGTACTTGCTGAGGCCATCAGGTGTCTCCCACTGATGCTGCAATAGTCTGTGGTTCAAACATAGAAGGTCCAACTGACTCCAGTAGCTCTTGGTTGCAGGCCTGAACCTGGAAACCTCATCCCAGGATGGTTACACTGTACTCCACTGCAGCCACTCTAGGATTGGTTGTAAATCTGCATCCTCCATCTGCATCCTCTTCATAACTTCTTCATCTGACTCTGGCTCTGGCCCACTGAAGTACGGCTGCATTTCTTGCTACAATCTTCTTTTTTACTACACTTCTGGCACTCTGGCTCACAAAGCCAATGACTCAGGCTGTCAGCATTGCCATGTATCCCCTCAGGACAGTGCTGCACCTCATAGTTGTGCTGGTCCAGCTTCCCAAGCCAGCGTGCTAGTTGTCCTTCAGCATTCTTTAATGTCTTCAGCCACTTCAGTGCTGTGTGTCTGTCCTGATGATGAAGTCTGACCCATACAAGTAGGGATGGAAGAAATCAAGGCTCTTCATCACTGCCAAGAGCTCCTTACGGTTCACACACTAGTTCCACTCCAGTGGGCTAAGTTTCTTCCTGTAATACGCCATCACATACTCCTTGTCATCCTTCTTCTGCAGCAGGACTCCACTAGTACCATGGTCACTAGCATCACTGTCCAGAATGAATGGCTGACTCTGATCTGGGTACGGCAATACTGGAGAGCTTGCCAACTCATGCTTGAGTTCATCAAAATCCTTTTGAGTCACGGCAATCCATGTAAACTTCTGCCTCTTCCCCAACAACTTGTGAAGAGGTGTAGCTATCACTGCTAAGTCCTTTTCAAACCCCTGATAGTAGCTATACAAGCCCCAGCTCCTTCACACAAGTTTTCCACAGCTGCCACTTTCTCTTGATCAGTATGGATGCTGCTCTCGCCTACAATGTGTCCCAGGTACTTCACTTCTTTCTGGAAGGAGTAGCACTTCTTGGGGTTCAGCTTGAGGTGTGCTGCCTGGATCCTGTTGAGCAGCTCTGACAGCCTCTCCAGTTCCTGGTCAAAAGTCTGTTCAAATGCAGTCACATTGTCCAAATGGATAAGAGCTGTCTGCCAGTGCAGGCCTTCCGGTAAACAATCCATGAAATGCTCTAAAGTAGCTGGGGCATTGCATAGGCCATAAGGCATCACATTAACCCGCCGCGTCCTGGAGACGTGAATTCACGTTCTCACATGATGTGCACTCATATCCCGGAGACGTAAATTAATGCGGCAACATTGCAAGGACATTGCAAGGTCCCTAATTTACACAATTTTCAATTTTCGCGAGTGATTTTTGACATGTATACACGGGACACCTTCCTCTACAAGATGCCAGGCAGGGACAATGCCTTACGCAGCATGACCTCCTCCCCCCCCTGCATGACCTTTTCTCAGCAATTCACCTGTAATCAGTGACCTGGCCAGTAAAGCCATGTCATGCCACGGTACGAAATTCAGGGCCAGAGTGATTCCCCAATCGATGACAATGTGGAGGACAAACATTAGAGGAAGAAACAGTCAGAAATGATGATCAGGTAATGTGGCAAAAAAAGGTCAGGAATGGTGATGATTTAGTGAGTGAAACAATGCTTATAATGCCTATATTACCATTTGAAAACCAATATACTCTCGTACTACATATAAATTCGTACCAAATAAATAAATAAATGCCGTTTATGAGTGGTGTAGAATAGTTATCCTCCCTTTGAACTCGTTTTATTAGCAGCCAGCCTGATAGAAAACCCTGTAAGGTAAGGAGGTACTCCTACCTGGAATGAGTATTTTAAACCTCAGGTGAGCGATTTCTCTATGAATTTTCGATGTTTCTCACCAAAAGCAGATGATTGAGCCCCCCCAAAAAAAAAGATCCAAAAATGTCGGGACTGGGGCGTACCACTGCCCAGAAAACATCGGGATGGGGCGGGTTAAACTGCCATAAACTCCACCCCTATGGAAAGGCTGTTTTTTCCTTGTCCTTCTCTGCATCCTTGACCTGGTGGTATCCTGCTTTCATATCTAGGGTGGAGAACCACTTGGCACCTGACAGAGCATCCAGCATGTCATCAATCCTTGGTAAGCAGTATTCATCCTTCACTGTCATTTCATTCAGGGCTTGATAATCTACACAACACCTTACTGAGCCATCCCTTTTCCTTACCAAAAGCACTGGTGATGCCCAAGGACTGCTGGACATTGCTATCACTCTTTGACTTACGAAATTCACCGTCACCTTCTCCATTTCTTGCTGTTGGGCTGGCGCCATCCTCTGCACTGGCTGTTTAACTAGGTGGTGATCCCCAGTGTCTATACAATGCTCCACCAGTTCAGTGGTCTTGGTCTCCGTCGAAAAGAAACATCAGCAAACTTCGTCAGCAGCTGCCTCAGCTTCAGCACTTGTAAGTCATTCAGGGATTGGCAACTCCTTGAAAATAGATCTTGTAAGTGGTCTGTCAGATACCCATCTTCTTTGACTACACTCCTTTTACAGGCCTTCCTCTGATGCCACTTAGTGTCCACTGCCTGACACAGTCACACAATTTCTTCCTCATTGATCTTCTGTGACTCAAGGGGGAAATTTGCCACCACAAGTGGCACTTCACCTGCACCTGTTTCCACCAAATTTCTTCCCACCATCACTCTGGCCTTCGTCTTCCACTGTACATCAGGCTATGTCACCATATCTCACAATAACTTTGTATATTCTTGTAGAGATGTTTTGTGGATTAGTTATATATATATATTAGAGTTGTGGACGAGCGGTTGTTATAGGTGAGTAGCTTTGTAAGTAGATAATCTTCGTTCCCATTTGTCATGCAATGACAGGAGAGGTAAAGATGAGTATGGGACTATTTTTATTTGTCTTGGAAATATTAACAAAGTCTCTCACACACGAGTGAAGTATAAAGTAGAGTCCCGCTAGCTACCTCCCTGTCTCGTTCTCTCTCTCTCTCTCTCTCTCTCTCTCTCCCATGTTGCTAAGCCCTTCTCCCTACTACCTGCCGGTTCTATGGCCTGTCTCCTGATCTCTGCTTCCTAAATTCTTGTGAAACAGGGGTCGTGTCACGTGTGTTACACTGTGGTTGGAAAGTTCCAGAAACCTGTGTGTGAGTATGTGTGTATATCACAAGGCTTTGTTCCCATCCTATCTCGCTGACACACTACCTGCATCATCCCCTGACTTTGCTACTTCCTGTGTAATGGTCAGCATTTCCTCAGTTAACTTGCAAGTTCATTTCCCTTTCCCAGGCTTGCATGGAGCTGTCTGTCTATCTATTTATCTATCTATCTATTATGAATTGTAATTATAATATGGAGTCCTAACATATGCTTGGCCATGCCACCGAAGGTCCTCCGACAGTAATCATCACTGACATATGCTAATCTATTAGTATATAATATTGATTATAATATTGTATACATATAATATTCATAGTAAATTGCAATAATCTAGTAATATTACATTTTAACCAAGTTGTATACATATTTGAATAAATGCCATGGTTGTTGTATGACATTTTGTAAGATGTGTATGTATAACAGACATACGCATATAATTGTGCAATGGTAATACTGCTAGGTTATTACATTACATATTTGAGTTATCCCTTTAGTAATGTCTAATATTTCACCTAACTTGTAAGATGATTCTGGTAATACAGAATTGTGGTATAATTGCATGACTTTACAGCTCTACCACCCCTAGACAGCTGTCAGAAGAGCCACAAACGTTGCATTGGAGCAATGGTTCTGAGCTTAGGGGTAACACTGTAGTGGTGAGTGCCTTCACCTCACCACCAGAACTGGTACGTCTCACTGCCGTGACAGGAACCGACTTCCTCGGACCTTCAGCTTCATTGAACAAAAGTCCAGGTCACACCCCATGGACGTAAGATAATTCAGACCAAGAAGGCAAGGATCTTCCACCTCGACTACATAGACTGAAAGCATGGCCTCCCTGCCACTTCAATTCGGACATCCAGGGGTCCCTTCAGTTCTGCGCAGTGCCCAGTTACGCCACACAGTTGTTCTGATGATTTAGACAGATACGATGATGTAATTCATCAGGCCTCACAAAAGTCTGCTCTAAGGCTGAATCAATCACCAAGGAACACTTCTTGTCGTCTATTCTTTCTTTTACTCGCACAGTGTCGATTGCAGTTCTCTTGCATTATCTTGGTGGTGGGTGTACTTGGGAAAAACCAGCTGGTGGTTGCCCCTTTACACCAGCCTTCACTAGTTTTCTGCTTCTCTCTGGTCTTCCACAACCTTCTTCTTATCGTCCTTTTTCTTCTTTGGACACACAGAACTGAAATGTCCCCCCTCACTACATGCCTAACACTTTTTTGTTACAATTGTAGATTTCCTTGCACTGCTCTGTTCTTGCCCCTTCTTCCATTAGTAACAATCCTCCTTCTTATGTCCCAGCTTCCTGCAGAACCAGCAACCTCCTCTGGTCTTGTGTTCCCTCTTCCACTTGTAGCAGTCTTCTTTCCTATGTCCTGGCTTTTCACAGTATCAGCAACTTCCTTCAAGTTTTTCTGCTTCACGTACCTGCCCCTTTCTTGCCTTGAATTCTGCACTACGACCTGCCTGAAAAGTGGATGCACTAGACCTGTCGTAGGACTCGAATTCTAGAGCCCTGGCTAGTGCTTCTTGCATTCTTTTTGGTTGTGCCTGCTTCACGTGCAGTTTCAGCTCTGCACTACCAAGAGCATCAATGAATTTCTCCCTCAGAAGAACTGCCAACAGGTTAGGTGCTACTCCTGGGTACACCTTGCATACCATACTTTCCAGGTCATGAGCAAGCTGCTGTAGGGATTTGGCTCGAGCCAGTACACGGGTCTGGAATCTTGCCCTGGAATCCTCAGTCTGGTACATGATCCCATATCTGCACTCCAGCACTTCTGCCAGGGAGTGATAACTGTCCCTCATCTCTGCCGACATCTGACCCAGAAATTCCATTGCAGCACCCTTGAGGCTAGTAGAAAGCTGCACTGCCCTCTGCCTATCATCCTAACCATTCTGATCAGCAAGTGGCACAAACTGCACACGGTGAGCTTCCCAGGATATTCTACCATCAAATTCCTGAGGCTTCTTTTTAACTGGACCCCTATTATGGTCATGTACATCACTGGTTTGGGGCTTAACCTGTGGATTCCACAATTACCTTTTTTATTCCACCCCATGGTGCGCAAAAAATGAAAAAAAAAAAAAGTTTTTGTTTAATATAAACTTGAAGATAAACATCCGGGGCATCATCTGGTGAAAAAAAAAGTCTCTCTCTCTCTCTCTCTCTCTCTCTCTCTCTCTCTCTCTCTCTCTCTCTCTCTCTCTCTCTCTCTCCTTTGCTTAGCACCATTTGTAATTTTGCATAGGGGTGTAGTGAAAAAAATGTTTTTTTTTTTTTAGCTTTTGTTTCTTATAAACTTGAAGATAAACATCAGGGCATCATCTGGTAAGAATGAAAAAAATCTCTCTCTGTCTGTCTTTGCGTAGCATCATGAATAAGTTTGCATAGGGGTGGAGTAGTTAGCAGTGATGCACGGCCTCTGGAAGGTTAGCACAGCCTGAGCTATGGCTTGCAATGCGACGCAACCGGGTTAAAAACTGGGGCATCATAATTAAGTCCAGGACTTAAAAAACCTACATTCTGATTATTTAACCCTCCAATGCTACCCTTAACCTGTACCTCCCGGTTTTTCGGGCCCCCCACCCCCTGAAAACCCGGTTATTTTTATATATATATATATATATATATATATATATATATATATATATATATATATATATATATATATATATATATATATATATATATAACATAACGGAGGAAAGAAAATAAATGAGTAAAAATATATATATATATATATATATATATATATATATATATATATATATATATATATATATATATATTGAATAACAGAACTGAGGAAAGAAAAACAAATGAGTAAAAAAAAAAAACAATCCATACACCAGATTACTGGCGTCCTCCGTTCATAAAATATCTGTAACAGTTAGACTTGAACAGCTGTGGGTTGAAATTTGGAGGGAAACAACTCTGGGGAAGCGAATTCCAGAGAGATGCAGTTCGGGGAATGAAAGAATTCTGTAGACAGAAGTTCTGCAATATGGCTGAGTGACATTCCAGTCATGAGAGCTACCAGATGCCTGTGTAGCACGGGGGAAGGCATGGAGAGGTGGCACCATAGACGCAACTTCGTCTGAGCATTTGCCAAAAAAATATCTGTAAAATAATACAAGGGAGGCAACATTCCTTCTTGCATGCAGGGGAGGTAGTTTATATGTAATGACAGGGTTGTTAATGATTCTAACAGCTTTGTTCTGAATTTTGTCCAATTGTCTTAATACAACCTCTCCACAATGATTCCACAAGGGTGAGCAATATTCAGGCTGAGAGCACACATGACTTATAAGTTATAGCTAACTGCTCATCAGCGAAGAAGTTACGGACTCTGTACAATAATCCAAGTTTCTTTGAGGCGGTTTTAGCAAGTAATCTGACATGAGAGGTCCAGCTGAGGACACTGTTAAGTGAGACGCCAAGAATTTCAATACTTTTGGAGATGGGAATATTAGTAGCACTGAAGGTAATGAACGAATCTGGCAATATCTGTCTATTAGTAAACTGTATATATTTAATTTTACTAGCATTAAAAGAGACAAGGTTGTTTTGTCACCATTCACTGATCGTAGGTAGATCTTGATTTATGAAGATGGCTGTACTGAGTTGAGAGGTAGAGATATTAGACTTTGTAAATGGGTGTCTGAATGTGAATGAACTATGTAGTGTTGAGTCAGCTGCGTATGAGTGAATAGGATTGTGGGTGACAGATAAGAGATCATTAATATGAATCAGAAATAGGGTTGGGGCCAGAACTGATCCATGCGGCACGCTGGCGTTAATTGAGTGGAAATTGGAATATATATAATCTACTTTTACTCTTTTTTCCTGTCACTGAGATATGAATAAATCAAAGGAACAAAAGACGTTAGTCCATAGTAAGAGAGTTTGGACAGCAGGGAACGGTGCCATACTCTGTCGAAAGCTTTAGAGATATCAAGAGCTACTGCATGAGTTTCTCCAAAAAGATCAATTGATTGATGGATGGTATGAGTTAAGAGATTGAGTATGTCAATGGTGGATCTTTCGTGGTGAAAACCGTATTGTCTATCACTAATTAAGTTGTTGGATTCAAGATATTTAACAATGTGCTTATTAATTAAAGTTTCGAATATCTTACCAAGAGAAGATGTGACAGCTATTGGTGTGTAATCAGAGAGGTCAGACGAATTTCCTTTCTTCGGAATTGGGTGGGTATTCGCTTCTTTCCATGAATCTGGGAATAAAGAAGTACGTAGGTACGTATGCATAGTCTGAATAATTTAGCTAGGACAGAGGCAAGTTCAGGGGAACACTTTTTCAAAACAATTGGCGGAATTCCATCTGGGCCTGGAGCTTTGTTGGTAGGTAAATTGTCTAGGATGGATTTTACGTATCTTGTCTGTATTTTAAGTGGGGCAATTTCGGGAGAATCAAGTTCCAGTAGTGGGACATTCTGGCTGGTATCGTCTATGGTAGAGTTTCTGGCAAAGGTACTGGCAAAGATATCTGCTTTCCCACGCGGGTCATTTGTAGTGTTGCCATCTGAAGATTTTAGTGGGGGAATGGAAGATGACTTGTAAAAGTTATTATTGAATGCATTAAGAGTTGACCAGAATATTCTATTGTCATTAGGGTTGTTAAGTAGTTTTGATTGTTGCTTTTGAAGAAAGTTTGATTTAGATAGATTTCATACAGCTTTAGCATGATTTCTAGCAATTTTAAATTGGGAGAGTGATTTAGATGTTTTTGATTTTAAGTAAGAGTTATATGCTAATGACTTTTGGGATGTTGCTCTGGCACAGTTGCTATCAAACCATTTTGGAGAGTTCGATCTTTTAGTGAACTGTTGATTTGGTATGAATAAATCCATACCAGCTAGTATTAAGTCACAAATGTGGGACTGGGTAGAACTGGGATCACTAGAGAAGAAAGACTGCCATAGAATGTCAGCAAGATAATTTCTAAATCCATCCCTGTCTGCCCTATCAAAGTGCCATTGGATCACCCTGACAGGTCCGGAACGGGGAGGTGTGGGAGGGTTAACTAATGAGGCTTTGATGAGATTGTGGTCAGAGGATCCAAGTGGTGACAGTACCTCTATCCTGTATTGATCTGGATTATTTGTCAAGAATAAATCCAAGAGATGGGCGTTATGGTCAGGATTATCAGGTATTCTGGTTGGTTGCTTTACCAACTGGGTGAGGTTAAACGATTCCGCAAACAGCTCGCACTCTAGACCAGCGTCGTCAGTCCGGGCCGAATGCAATAACCATTCAACATTATGTATGTTAAAATCACCCAAAAAGGTAATTTCAGTGCCAAGGGCAAAGTTAAGGTTACTCAACTGAGTGGATATGGAATCAAATACACTGGGCTCAGAAGAAGCACTCGGGGAACGATAAACTACACAAATATATTTGGTAATGTTTTGACAATTTAGTTTATATAATGAGTAATCAAAACTGGATGAAGTGAAGTTTAAAATAGTGTCAATTGCATATTGGGATTTGATATTAAAACAGATGCCGCCCTTGTTACGGAAGTTTGTAAGGAGATGGTAACCGGGAAAACAAACTGGAGATATATCGGTAGAGGATGAGATTTGTGGTTCTGTGAGGAAAAGGGCCAAAGGGGATATGGACTGAAGGAAAAAATGAACTGAGTTTAAATTTGTGGTAAGGCCGCAAATGTTGGTAAAGAATAAGGCCGCACTGTCACTTCTTCGCTGACGAGCAATCCCGGAAATAGCAACAGTCGCTGCTGGCACAGTCGCTTGATGGAGACCGGGAGGACCCTGTGCCGCCAGCCCTACCCTGCCGGTAGTGGCAATCCAAGGTACCACTTCATTTGATAGTAAGATTGCAGCGGCCATTACTAAAGACATGACTAGAAGGTGTGATATGTTATGTGCATGTAGTGTGTTGTAGACAGTTGAAGGTAGAGGTATTATGAGAGCATGCTGGCCTACTCTCTGTGTAAATGAATGCACTGAAAATGTTCAGCAAAGGGAGATGGTGAGGATCAAGTCCTGAGGGCTGGTGAAACGGGAGTTCCAGCTCTCCCTATCACCAGCTTGCCATCAACCTCGGGAGTACTGCCCTGTTCGACTGGTGCTACAGTCTACTCCACATGTATATATATATATATATATATATATATATATATATATATATATATATTTGGTCAAACATTCCCTTTTGGTGAGAAACTAATGAAAATTCACCGATAAAGTTGCTCCCGTTAACCCTAAGTGCTCCTAAGTTGGGTCCCCCCCTCACTTCGGCAAGGTGTTCTGTGGCTGGGCTGGTGCAGCTGCTCCGTTTTCTACAGTGGGAAAGAGGAGGGTAACTAATGAAAACAAACCTAGCTACATATATTTACATTTATTTGCTATAAAAGTACATATACAGCAACAGTATTGCGGTATATATATATATATATATATATATATATATATATATATATATATATATATAGACAGACGCCTCAATCCCGTTTGGGGTGGCCACAAACATATCGCCTCCAAGTCGCCCTTTCCCCTGTCATTTCACTGCCCTGCTCCCAACTTACACCCCCCTCTCTCATATACCTCTCCACCCCATACCTCCATCTCATCCTCGGCCTCCCCCTCCCTCTTCCCCCCTCCACCTCACTCACATACACTCTCTTTGTCAGTCTTTCACCCTCCATCCTCTCCACATGGCCAAACCACCTCAGTGTGTTCCTCATATATTTTTTTAAAATGTGTGAAAATAACATAGGTTCATAATGGCATCACCTATAAATCACCGATTTCTGGCACACCTGACTAGCTGATATTGTTGTTACGTTGCTTGGCGAATCACTGTTGCCATCGAAATCATCTGGGTAGGTGTCCAGGATGTTTTGTATTTCATCAATTTCGTCCTCCAAGAGACCGTTGTGTGCCATGTCTGGTCTGGATGACTGCAGTCAGGTAAGTGGACTAGTCACAGGTGAGTGCGGGTCACGTGAGGTTAGCGAGTGTCTCCGCCTGGCGGCAGCTAGAAGAAGGTCTCAGGCGTCTCCCTGCCATGAATCACCCACGAAATTTGAAAAATGTGCACGCAATGTGCCTTGCAATTGTGAATCGTACAGCATACGACAGCTGGTCCAAGGCAGCTACCATGTACTGTCGTACAACGTGCGATGTCGGGAAGGTACAGGTTAAATGCTTGGGATTTGTCAAGATTCACCACACACTGTTCATGTTTTTCATAACTATGCTCCCTGTACACTAATCTCATGCTCAGCAATGCAATATTTCTCAACAGCCTCAATAATCTCACTAATTATCTTTAACTGGTCGTCAATATGCTGTCTGCACTCCATCACAATTCCCTCATTAACCTTCAGTTGGTTGTCTACATACTGTCTGCACTCCATCCCATTATTGCTTAACTCATGCTTCTGCTGCTCTTGCTTGGCATCTACTTCCTCCTTAAACTTTTGTTGTTCTTTCATTTCCCTCACAAAAGCATTTATCTGTTCTTGCATTCTCAGTTGTAATCCCCTCTGTTGCTCCTGTAATGCCTCTTGAAGCTGTTCATACCATTTTTTTGTTTTGTTCTTCACTTTGTGCCTCTAGTTTTTCACTATGTGTTTGCAACTGTTATTTGATTTCTTTTTGTCCTTCATTCTGTGCCTGTAGTCCTTGATTCTGTCCTTGTAGTTGTACACTTTGTGCTTGTAGTTGTACATTTTGTGCTGCAATATCTTCATGACTGCAGCCAGTGACACCTCATCCTACCTTGCCTGGCTTCTGCTCTGTACACCTTCTGCCTCCATGTCGAAGATTTGACTTACTGCAGTACTTTTCTAATGATCCACACTCTTGACACCACTGTTACATCCCTGCCTCAGATTGCCACAGGCTCCAACAGCAGTAGTTCAGTATAGCAAGGATGATGCCCAGTGAGTTGTTCTTCCTAGAGGCAGCCTTTCAGTGCACAACAGCAGATCAACTCAGACGTCATAAATTAAACACTGGCTTCTTGAGTTTGCTGTCTTTATTTTCCAAATAATTACACTTAATGCTTGCCAACATCACTTCACTGTTTTCACAGGTACCAGAGCTATACAATCAGCAGTGACACTGCACTAAACTCAAACTGAACTGAAACTCCTCTAGTCCTTTCCCCATCCATATATTAGATTCTTGTATACTTGAATTATTATGTACTACATTCTCGGGGAAGCAACAGTTGCCAACTCGGAGACTTCTTATACTATATAACACTGAATTAGTTAGCATACAAACTGAGATATATTACATAATTTAACAAACAATCATGTAAATAGAACATTATAAAGAAAAAGAGCAAAAAATTTAATGCATAACTTACCAAATAACTCTGCACGCAAATGATGGGTAGCGGAAAAATTCGAGAATCGTCGGGAATACTCCAACACTACCTAACTAGAAAATCTCGCTTCCCAACACTATTTTCTTCTCTTTGTTGGATGCTGATGAACTTATTTAATTCCACTCATTTTCTTTCATCTTTGTTTTACTTTTCTCCTTTCTTCTTTTCATGAGTTTCAGGGTCATTATTGCCTGCTTGTTGCATTTGGTTGTATTAGCTCTTCCTGTTATCTCCACTGAATCTCTTAGCATCTTTGTTAGTCTCTCCTTCAACTCATCAGTGTCACACTCAGCATAAACCTGGAGCCTAAAATTTGTTCATTATATCCAATTGACAGGCTGTTTTGTTTTTGTAGTTATATGTTTTTGAGACGCTTTTGTTTTTACTTAATTTTATTGGACAAATTTTTTTTTTTTTTTAAATCATCTTCTTTCTTTCACCTCGGAAACTGAATCTTGCTGCACAACCTGCCATGCTATGGTCACTTCCAATATTTACTTAGCTGATCATTGTGACATTTCTGATCATTATAATCTTATCTGCTATAATGAAGTCGATTTAATTTTTTATTTTTCCATTTCGACTTCTCCATGTCCACTTTCTCCCTGTTCTTTGTGAAAGAATGTTTTAACTATTTTCATGTTATACTATTTTTATGTTATACATTCCAGCAAAATTTACCACCATATCACTTCTGTCACTCGTTTGTCCCACTCCGAATTTCTCCTTTCATGCTTCTTTATTTTTTAGTTCGCAACTTTTGCATTCCCTCATTATTATAGTATATATATTTTTCTTTTTCCATTATCTTGGCGATGTCATCATAGAATGTTTCTACTTCTTCATCTAAGCTTTTAGAAGTCGGTTCATATACCTGCATTACTTTCTGGGTGTATTTTTAGTTTAATTACAGCCCAAGTACTCTGTAAGATACACTGCTGAATATAACAGATTATATGTGTAGATCTTAAGGGGTTTCAGTTTGATGTCCCGATCCCTGATTTGCCGAGACAGGTCCTGGTTACTTTCGGTGATATACTACCTATAAACACAGGTGGCAGTGCGGTTAGACCTTTAGTAGACGGTTATCCAACAGGAACGCCCGTGAAATCATTAACTGTAGAATTCATGTACGTTTGGGGGGCTGTGGCATATAATCTCACCCCCTGCTGCATGGTTTCCGCTGAAACGTAATTTTTACGCCATCAAATCAAGTATATTCATTGTAGTCTTATGAATCTATATGGGATCCCATGGTCCACGCCTTTAAGGAGGGTACCTCGTATATCTGCACGGTCTTCCCCTATTTGCCACCTTCCTGACGAGCCAGGTAGTAGTGGGATCCTACCCCTGGTATTTCGCTGTATATAATATTTTTCTTTTATCACTAGCCGTCAATAATTCTAAAGCAATTAATTCAACGTGCAAAAGAGTAACAGTCACTTCCATAATACTCCTCTCTTTGTGTTGGAATTTATTTTAGGCTACACCAATGCAGTACCTTATTTAGTATAGGTGACTGGCTGACACTTATGGCCGCATGAAGGTCAACCTCACGTTACCATTACAGAATCTGAGCACTCTTGACCGTAAGGGAGAGTCCTATTCAAGTGCTCTTCAGCTATTCCCCAAAACACATCAGCCTATTACTGTCACAAATTATGTCTCTTTTAGAACAAAAACTCACCTAGAGAAAATTTCTGCAGAGCAGAAACGTGACAGGAGAAGGCCTCCAGAAAGTTATTTTTTTATGTGGGTATCGGAATTATCAAGTTTAATTTCAAGTTCCAGTAGCATTTAAAGTTGCAGAGGATGATCACAGTATACATTGGAATCAGGGAATAAAAGGGACAGAGGATGGGCAGCAAGTGCCTTGATTATGCTTTCCTGTACCCTATCACCAACCTAAGTTTTTCTCATCCTCACCTCTGTTTAACATCGTACACGCATGAATACATGAACGTACACATGCACATGCAGATACACAATGTACACACACACATGCACACAAATCGCGGCCTCACTATGGAAAAGTTTCTAGGCTGATAATTCTTCCGCGAAACTGAATATTATAATCTAGATGACAATACCACTTGAAATATTTTATATCATTTCAGTTTCATTCGCAAGTCAGAAATAATTTACATCCCGATGTGTGACTTCTTCACACTAGAAATCCAGATAAACCTTAACTGGCCTGGCAATAGTAGCCAATTTCTAAATCATATTCCTCGCCCAAGGTGACATTATAATATAGAATTTAGACCGACCTCGACACTGATCCTGCCACGCTCTACGTTCTCCCACTATAAATCCTTACCCATATCCGACACGTTTTACCCATTTTCCTCTCTCCTAAACTCTTCCTCTGTGACGTGTACATAATAAGACATAATTCCCGACAACGAATGAAAGAGAAATGTTAGGTTGTTCTACTGGTGACCATTTATTTCCATGACAGTAAATATGTAGCAATTTTTATGGTTTTACTTAAGCTGGTATTTTTATCTTTAGTTAGTTTTTTAAGTGCCATGTCTGGGAGGACTGCTTTTACCTTTTTGTCTCTGTAAGACACCAGTAAAAATCAAGGTTTAGCTCTTATGGATGCGTCTGCGAATCATATTTCTAACCAGTCGTACGAACTTTACCTTTAAATAACAGTTACGAATGTCCCTATTCATTTCATTGCACTGCACATCTTTATACTAAACAACGAAAGCAATTTATACTTTACATTTGTGGAAGCATATCAGTGTATTTTAACCTCCTTCCAGGGCTTCGGTATATTGTTACCAAATGCATTTTCACCTGGATTATTTTGTTATAATCTCAAACAAACAACATTCATGCACTTCTAGGGCAAATTTAATGCAAATGAATATCATGGAGTATTGTTGTGAAGGGCACATATTTTATTAATATTAACATTATAATCACAAATCACGACAGACGTTAGCTAAGGTAGCAGCAGTACGAGTATATTAACGCATGTAAGACAGGCTGTGGCTGATCAAACTCCGCTTAATAACACGCTAACACCAGCCTTCCCTGTTCCAAAGGCCGCATGTACTTCCTACACCACCACTGTCCTATCTAAACGCACACACATTGTTAGCATATTATAATGCTATTTTTATTTAAGCTAGAGTCGGATAGTATAACTTTATACTTGGGGCACTTTGGTCAAGAAACTTCCATTTGCATTATGAATGAAGTGAATATGTGTTTTGACTCACCAGAGCCATTTTCTTAGTCTGTTTATCTAAATACGTAGACTGCTTATGGAATACCATTATTCCTTTTGTGTCGTAGGTTGGGACGCCAATCTTTCACTCACTCGATGCAGGTGACTCTGCACCGAGTGACAAACCAAATCCATTTGTTGACGTGGAAGAAACACATTACCAAATGACAACTGGTGGTCTACTGTGTTCAGGCACTCCAACTGGATGGGGCCAGCAAGGGTTTAAGTTCTTGTGGATGTTATATTCTATTGGTCATGTAGTGCCACTGATGGACCAGTGTGGCAGATCATCGTCGGCTTAAATGTCCTGTCCGAGTAAGTGAGCACCAGACCCCTGTGCTCCTGATATGGCACAAAAGAAATGAAAAAGAAGCGGTGCCAAGGTACAGCCAACGCTTCCCCGGCTGTCATTTCAGTGCTGACGTATAAACACAACAGGATATGTAGTCATAGATGTTACATATCCAGTTTGTAGTAAAGCGGGTGAAAATTGACGATTTTATGCCCATTTGAAACTTTAGGCCCGACCCTCGTGACGCAGAGGGTGACCACCCTGATGTAGTGATGCATGTTGTAGGATGTAGATTTGAAAGATGCACCATTAGGTTTTGGTTTCATGTCGATGTGACGATTTTTAAAGGAGTTATGGCGAAAAAAAAAAATCCTTTTTCTTTTACATTTTTGGGGCCTGCAGCCTGGGCCTTGGCCCAATTTGGCCTAAAATTTAATCAGGTGATGAGAATGTCATAGCCCATCATCCCTGTAATTTTAGTCAATATCGCATCAATAGTTTTCGCGTAAAGTTGTTAACAGACAGAGAGACAGACAAACAAACAAACAAATAGATAAACCGAGTGAAAACAATACCTGCCCCCGAGCCCCTCCGGGACGGGGACAGGTAATGATACATGGCTGGATACTCCCATACAGTATGCGTTATTGTTATGCTGGAATCGTTTAAGGAAGTTATACACAATTTCCAATGTACCATTGTGTGTGTGTGTGTGTGTGTGTGTGTGTGTGTGTGTGTGTGTGTGTGTAGAGCTTACATTATACATAATTGTGTGTGTGTGTGTGTGTGTGTGTGTGTGTGTGTGTGTGTGTGTGTAGAGCTTACATTATGCATAATTGTGTGTGTGTGTGTGTGTGTGTGTGTGTGTGTGTGTAATTCACCGGGTCGGTCAGGATCACTTGATGGTCGTGATCGTCAGCTTTTACCCTCCCGGAAGGGAGCTGAGAGCTCATATAGTCCGATCTAAGGGCAAGGCTGTGACCTTCACACACGCACACACCCGTCCCCTTGCTCAAAGGGGACAGTAACCACCCACTTCGTCAGTGAAACTTTTCGCAACCTGAGCGAGGCGCGAACTCCCGTTTACCAGATGGCAAGCGAGAACGCTACCACTGAGCCAGCGGGTGGTGTGTGTGTGTGTATGTGTGTGTGTTTACCTTTTGTTGTGCTTTACCTGTGTGTGTGGGGGGGGGTAGGTGTGTGTGTTGGTTTACGTAGACCTTATACTGTGTTTGTTTTATCCATTTCTGTCTAAAATTACAAACAGAAATTGTGGCATTAAATAGTATTTGGCGCAAATAATCGTAGGTGTATTAAATATCATGGTGGAACAATGTGCTTATCTTTTTCCCATCTGTCTCTGGTAATTACCCAACTCAAGATCTATACCCCTCAGTTCTGGGTACGCAACCCCTCCTCCCATTATTCTAGATATATCCCGACTGCCCCCTCCCCATCACCAGCTGTGTGTACACACACACACACACACACACACACACACACACACACACACACACACACACACACACACACACACACACACACACACACACACACACACACACACACACACACACACACACACACACACACACACACACACACACACACACACACACACACACACACACACACACACACACACACACCTGGCATGTCAAGTCCTGGTTTGCTGGGGTGAACTCTGTTTTGGTTGTGCCTTTGTTGTCTATGCTCTTCTCTGGCCTGGTTCCGAGCTTCTTCGAGATGAATAATTCCTTTGCTGCAGAGAGATCGTCATTGTTTTCTGTCGGAGGCAGTGATTTCATTAACTTTTGGTGTGATGTTGCATTTCTACAGAGTTGTCTTTATGTGACCTTTATATCTCTTCTTCTGTCCTCCTCGATTGCGATGTTTTAACGGTAGTTGGCCATACAGAACTTGGCAGGCAAGGCGATGATCAGGCACGTGCAACACGTGTCTGACCCATCTAAGCTGTTTATTATCCTGCACGGTTTCTATGTTGGCTGACTTTGTCCGCTGGAGAATTTGAGAGTGAGAGGCTTTATCACTCCATGTGAGTCTTCGGTTCCCTGTAAGCATCGGATATGAACAGACTCAAAATGTTTGACGTGATACTGGTAAGTAGTCCAGGACTGAGCACCGTATAAGAGGGTGGTGAGGCATGTAGCTGTATACAGTACAGTATACTGATACCTTCGCATCGATTTTCAGGCTGGTGTTTTCAAAGACTCTAGATCTGAGCTCTCCAAAAGAGGCTGAGACATGGTTGATTCATACAAGGACTTCTGTTTATCTGTGAGTACACTTCCATGGTAGGTAAAATTCTCTTCCTGATTTACATTTTTGCCATCTATCTGAAATGAAAGAGGATGTGTTGCTCACTTTCTCCGAGATAATATTTTTGTTTTATTGACATTTATTCGGAGCCTCATTGCATGGTATATGTTGGAAATGATGGTAAGAGACTGTTGTAGGGCTTCTGGGGTATGTGCAGGGACAGCATAGTATTCAACATATTGCAGTTCTAGGAAATGAGCTATTTCAGTCTTTGAGTGTGCCTGTAGACTTCTGAGAATTAGTTACCATCTAGGTGGAACTGATTTTTATTCCATCATCAGAGCTCATGATTTTGTTGGTGACTTAAAAGAGTGACTCCAGTTTTATAGATGTTGAAAATGACAGGAGCCAGGACACATCCTTGCTTTACACCCACATCCACATTGAAGAGTTGCTCCTTCCTACGGACACATAAGCATTCATGTTGCCATGCAGACTCTTCCGAATGGTAAGAAATTTGTCTGGAACTCCAATTTTGAAAGAGCATTCCATAACCGTCTAGGTTGACAGTGTATAATGCTTTTGGAACATCGATAAATACAACATACAAGCCACGGTTCTGGACATGGCAGTTTTCTTGTATCTGTTAGGCAAAAAGGATCGTATCACAGCTACTTCGTTATTTCCGAAATCCACACTTGTGTTTCATAAGTGCTGTCTCAGTAAAATGTTTTGCCAGTCTAGATCGGGCCCCTAGCCAGGACTTAAAATTTGAGGGGGCCATCTCCTTCGTAGGGGGGGCTTTATTTTTTTACATTATTCCTTCCAAGGAAATTTCTTCTAGAGCAGTGGTTCTTAAACTTTCTCGTGCAGCGGACCCCTTTTATTAAAATTAATCATGTGGCGGACCCTTAATGATGAGTAGATATTCCTCCTACCCTACCTCTTGAGTTTAAAAGTGTGTGTAGGCTATAGTATACTAAAACTGTTACTGAATTATTTATTAATGGCTTAACTTGAACATAACTGTTCAAATTTCACTTCGCATAACTGTAATAACATTATTCATTTTACATAAGTTTTATCTTATACTCAGATTAGCCTGCGGACCCCTTGGAACGTTCCACGGACCCCTAGGGGTCCGCGGACCACACTTTAAGAAACACTGTTCTAGAATGAATTGTATGAACTACGGTAAATATATGCTACATTATACTAAAGTAAACACTGAAAAGAGCTGAAACCAGTTTCTTGGTACAAAAATGAACGTTATTCTTTTCTCTACAAGTGAACGTCAATTACATGTCTGTGGAACTGGTATCATGAGGCCGAAAACTCCGACGGAAGAATTATCTTTTTTTGTCCAAATTACTTTGACCTGGGGAGATTGATATTGTCTAAGAGTATATTAACACTCTCAGCCTCGAAGAGAGAGAGAGAGAGAGAGAGAGAGAGAGAGAGAGAGAGAGAGAGAGAGATTACTGTCTGGTTTACAGGGTGTTCATATTAATTTTTTTCGTAAATATTTTTATTTTTATTGTTTATTACGGCATTATTATGATCATTAATATTATGATTTTCATATTTTTTCTTAGCACTTTTTCAAGTTTGTGCCCAAAGAAATACAGAGGAAAAGCATGGGCGTGATTGTGTATGGTTTAACGTGTAAATTTTTTTTTATGAATAAGTAGTATATCTGGCTTGAACTTTCGTATATTTTCCTAGTTTGTGCGTAAGCAAATCATATCCTCTTCTAAGTGAAGAAACTCTGGGGGGGCTAATGAGTTTTTTTTTTTTGAGGGCTAAGCCCCTCCATAGTCCGCCCGTGGCTACAGGCCTGGTCTGAATTACATTATTTTGGCTAGTACTTTGCTATCATTAACATGGAGGGAGATGCCACTACTGTTGTCACAATTTGAGTGGTCCTCTTTCTTCTTGTTAATGGTTACAATATCAGAAGTAAGCCTTTCAGATATAATTTGTTCTTCATTCCAGATTGTCGGTGTGAGATTATGGAGATGCTGATGAAGTAACTGACCACCCTCTTTAATCAGTTCAGGTGGTATACCATCAGGGCCAGGGCTTTTGTTATTTTTTTATGAGGTCGGATGGCATGGACAGTTTCTGCAAGTGTAGGTGGGACATCAAGATCGGCCGCTAAAGGGACATTTGGGATGTGATCAGGGATATTGTGCTCCACCTGGTTTTCTCGATTCTGTAAGGTGTTGAAGTGTTGTGCCCATCTTCCTAGGATTGTTTGTTTGTCTTTCAGGAGCTCTCCTTCGACTGATCGAACAGGGTTCATGTTGTGTTTGTTTGGACTATAGATGATTTCCATGGACCTGTCGATCCCATGTTGGTTGTTAAGATCAGCCAGCTTTTGCAGCTATTTTGCCTGCTAAGTCCACAATGTGTTCTCCATGTCACGTACAGTAGTTTTCTCCGGGTTTCACTTCTAAGATTCTGGAATTCAGTTTTTGGTGTTAACCAATAGGATACGCAGTTTGATTGACCGAATTTCCCTGAAAACCTGTACTGTACTGTATATGGAGCAAAATTTTTTACTCTTACAGAAGTAAAAAGTTTTATGCCCAAGGTTTAGAGCTTGAATTTACACACCTTATGCCGGAAACTAGAGCATTTTGGACCAAATGGTTCAAGAGCAATAGCCTGTCAAAGTTGAAAGAGTTACCCTTGCATGTGGGGCGACTCCAGTTTTCTATGCGCTCCCACCCCATTCCTCCCTCATTTCTCTCCCATGGCCTTTCTCACCCACTCCCATCACCCCCCCTCTCTTCCTCCCCTCCCCCCTCCCCCCTCCCCCCTTTCCCCACCCTTCACAGTTTTCCAGCTCAATTTTTTTTCAAACAATAACACACACAATAATTATGTCGCTGTTCCTCATTCACTCCCATCACACTTCCCCCCAACAATTCTCCCTTCCCCACCTTCCCTCCCTCAGTCCCCTTCTCTCAGAGCTGTGTAGCTGTCCCCCCTCCCCCCCAAAAAAGAGCAAAAGCATGCAAAATCTTTTTCTTGGTGTTACACGCTCCACCATCCCCTCTCCCCTCACCCCTTCCCTCCATCCTCTCCCCTCACAGCTGTCAAATCAAGTAGCTGTAAGAATTTCAAGGGAAAAAAAAAAGCTAGACCTACCCCCACCCTTTAGAATTTTCCATCTCATTTTTTTTCTTTTCAAATGATAGCATGCACAATAATAATGTCCGTGTTCCTCACTCACTCCCAACACCCTTCCCCCCCAACACTTCTGCCCTTCCCACCTTCCCTGCCCCCGTCCCCTTCCCTCATAGCTGTGTAGCTGTCAAAAAAAAAAAAAAAAAAAAAAAAAAGGAGCAAAAGCATGCAAGATCTTTTTCTTGGTGTTACTCCCACACCCCACCATTCCCTCTCCCCATCCCTCCCCTCCCCTCCCCTCAGAGCTGTCAAATCAAGTAGCTGTATGAATTTCAAGGGGAAAAGAAAAAGCTAGAGCTACCCCCCCCTCCTCCCCTACCCCCTTCAGAATTTTTCAGCTTATTTTTTTCAAGCAATACCCTTCCCCCCCAACACTTCACCCCTCCACACCTTCCCTCCCTCCGTCCCCTTCCCTCACAGCTGTGTAGCTGTCAAAATAATAAACATACATGGAAAAACATACATTCTATGTTTCGTGCATTGGTGTATGCAATTACACAAACAATAATCTATTATATATTGAATAAAAACACGCGACATGAATAGGAACAAAGACGTATAATACTCTAGGCGGGAGAAGGGGGGAGAGGTAAGCAGACGGCGAACTACAGGGGGTAGGGGTGGGCTTGGGGGTGGGGTGGGGAGAGGCATGGAGGGGTGGTACAGGGGTATAGAGGTGGGAGACAGACACCACAAGTCAAAGAGGACAAGCAGAGAAGTACAGTTCCCATAGAGGTAGGATTAGACGTTCCCTCCCTTTCCCCCCTCCCTGTCCCGCCAGGGAGACAGGGAGGGGGGAAAGGGGGGTAACCACAGTGGCGTGATGAAGGATGGTGGGGGAGGGGGAGGGAGGGAGAGAGAGAACAAAGGTTTTGGAGTAGAGGAAGGTGGCAAGAGAAAGGTCGGGGAATCACCCCCCCACCATGGGTAGGGGCCCAGATCCTCCCCTCTCCCTACTCAGGACTTAGTTCTCATTGGTTTGCAATGATATATGTCACAATCGGGCCGAAGCCTAGCAACCACAGTTTTTTATAACGGTTCCTCTGTCGATCACAATCAGCATTGAGAGTAATCCTGAAAAAGGATCGACCGATCCTGTTGTGCCCATCTTCCTAGGATTGTTTGTTTGTCTTTCAGGAGCTCTCCTTCGACTGATCGAACAGTGGTTAATACCTCTACCTTCAACTGTTTACACCACACTACATGCACATTGGATATCACACCTTTTATTTCATTTCCCATTAGCAATGTCTGCTGCATTAACATCAGCAAACACGGTGATATCTCGGTTTGCCACCACCAGCAGGGTAGGGCTGGCAGCACAGGGTCCTCCTGGTCACAATCAAGCAACAGTGCCGACAGCAACTGTTGCAAATCATGCCTGTCAGCAGAGAGGCACAAATTTGGCCTTATACTTCACCAGTGTCCATGGTCTTAGCACCAATCTGAATTCTGTTCACTTTTTCCTCCAGTCAGTATCCCCTCTAGCCCTGTTCCCCACAGAATCCCAAATTTCTTCCTGTACTGAAATATTGCCATTTCGTTTTCCTGGTTACCATCTCCTCACGAACTTCCGTAACAAGGGTAGCACCTGTTGCTATGTCAAATCTGAATTTGCAGTTGACACTGTTTTGAACTTCACATCAACTAATTTGGATTATTCACTATATAAACTAAATGATCTAAATTTTACCAAATATATCTATGTAGTCTATTGCTCCCTAAATGCATCTTAAGAACCTAATGTATTTGGCTCCATATCCACACAGTTTGACTAAACTTAACCTAACCCATAGCACTGAAATTACCATTTGGGGTGGTTTTAATGTACATAATGTAGAATGGTTATTACATTCTGACAGGACTGATGATACTGGTCTAGAATGTGAGCTGTCTATGGGAGTGTTTAATTTCACGCAGTTGGTAAAGCAACCAGCCAGAATACCAGATAATCCTGACCATAACGCCTATCTCTTGGATCTATTCTAGACAAATAATCCAGATCAGTACAGGATAAAAGTACAGTAATCACTGGGATCCTCTGACCACAATTTCATCAAAGCCTCATTAGTCGGTTCCCCCAAGCCTCCCCGTTTCGAATTTGTCAGGGTGACCTGACGACTTTTTGATAGGGCAGACTGGGATGGACTTAGAAATTATCTTGCTGACATTCCATGGCAGTCTCTCTTCTCTAGTGACATCAGTTCTACCCAGCCTTACATTAATGACTTAATGCAGACAGGTATGGAATTGTTCATACCAAGTCAACAGTTCGCTAAAAGATCGGACTCCCCAAAATGGTTTGATAGCAACTGTGCCAGAGCATAACTCAAAAGTCATTAGCATATAACTCTTACTTAAAATAAAAAACATCTGAATCGCTCAGTCAATTATAGCCAATAGAAGCCATGCAAAAGCAGTGATAAATGTCGCTAAATCAAACGTTCTTCCCAACCAAGCATCTAAACTATTAAACAGTTCTAACGACATTTCTTTCAGTAATAACTTTAACAAGTCATCTCACCCATTGACCCACTAAATTCTACAGGTGGTAACTTTAAAAATGACTCGCACTTGCCAGTTCTTTTGCCAGAAATTACACCTTAGAGGAAGTCAGCCACAACGTCCCAGTACTGTAACTTGGCTCTCCCGAAAATGCTCTACTTACGATACAGACTTGATACGTAAAATCCATCATAAACGATATACCAACCAACAAAGATCCAGGTCTAGATGGAATTCCTCCAATTCTTTTTAAAAAGTGCTCCCCAGAACTTGCTTCTGTTCTAGCAAAGTTATTCAAAGTATGCTTTCATATTTTTCATTCCCAAATTCTTGGGAAGAAGCCAAAATCCACCCAACTCCGAAGAATGGAAGTTCCTCTGACCCCCTGATTACAGGCCCATAACTATCACGTCTTCCCTTGGTAAAGGACTTGAGATTGCGGTTAAGAAGCACATTATTAAACATCTTGAATCCAACAACTTAATTAGTGATAAACTATAAGGTTTTTGCCACGAAAGAACCGCCATTGATATACCCCATCTCCTGACTCAAACCATCCATCAATCAATTGACCAATATGGAGAAACTCATGCAGTAGCCCTTGATAGTTTTAGGGCTTCTGACAGTGTGGCACCGTTCTCTGCTATCCAAACTCCCATGCTATGTACTAACCTCTTTTGTTCCTCTTATTCTCTCATATCTCAACAACAGAAATATAGGAGTAAAAATAGATGAAGTATATTCCAATTTCCACTCAACTAATGCCAGTGTGCCACAAGGACCTGTTCTGGTTACAATCCAATTCCAAATTCATAATAATGATCTCTTATATGTCACCCATAATCCCATCCATTCATATGCAGATGACTCAACACTCCACATTTCATTCACACTTAAATACCCATTGTCAAAGTTTAATATCTCAAACTCACAACGCAGTACAGCCATCTCCATAAATCAAGACTGATCTAAGATCAGTCCTTGTCTCAGTTAATGCTAATAAAACCAAATATATACAGTTTACTAATAGACCGTTATTGCCAAATTCCTATTTTACCTCCAGTGCTACTACTATTCCTGTCTCAAAGAGCATTGAAATTCTTGGTGTCTCACTTAACAATGCCCTCAGCTGAACCTCTCATGTCAGACCACTTGCTAAAACCGCCTCAAAGAAACTAGGATTTTTGTACAGAGCCCGTAACTTCTTCACTGACGAGCAGTTAGCTATAATTTATAAGTCATATTCGCTCTCAGCTGGGATATTGCTCACCCTTGTGGAATGGATGTGGAGAGGTTCCACTAAAACAACTACACAAATTTCAGAACAAAGCCGTCAGAACTGTTAATAACCCTGCTATTACAAACAAACTACCTCCCCTATACAAGTAAGGAGGAATGTTGCCTCCCTTGCAGTATTTTACAGATACTTTTATGGCAATGTTCAGACGAAGTTGCATCCATAATGCCACCTCTCCATGTCTTCCCCGCATCACACGAGCACCTGGTAGTGTCAAGGCACTAAAATATCATAACACGCTACATAACAGTTAGAGACAATAGAATGTTGTTAATATGTAATATACAGGTTTGAGGAAAGTCGTGACTAAATTCAAGAGAGTTGGAGGAAACACCAGTTGAAATTCTAGCTAAGAATGTGGTCGTAACACAAACTCTTTAAGTCAGACAATACAGGAATGTCATGAGCATGCAGTATAACCAACTTGAGCCAGTTATCTGATGTCATGGAAAACTCCCTGTCGAAAGATACCAGACAGAGACATACCCATGGGCTGGTCGGTATGTGTACGCTGGGAAACTAGAGAGGAGACCAGAGAAGGAGAGAAGGGGTTCGGATGTGATAGGAAAGAGAAGTGGCACGGTGGAAAACACAGGAGTAGAGACCACAACATTGGCCAGCATAAACCACCCTCACTTTAGTACTGCTCTTGTCAAGATAAGTCCTTTTGAGAATAAAACTGCATTCAAACTCCAGATTCATCTTTATCTTTCTCCTACCATCTACAACAAGAACAACCCGAAATTTCTCTCCTCTTACGACACTATAATCTAACATTTCTGGAAACGCCTTGGCTACAAATAGGAGATTTTTGGTGGCAGCAATCCTCTGAACCACAACTACAATCGTTTAACGCCTCACGATTTTATTAATAGTCAACATCCTGCTACCAGCTTCAGTTCTACAATTCACGGTAAACTACAAGAAGCTACGGTTTTAGCTCTACAATCAGCACAAGATATTACGATTCTACAGTTAAGTGTACATTAACAAGACAGAAAACAAGAACTGCTAATGTTTCCGCCATACGACGTCTTACGATTTTATATGCGACAGCCAACTACCTTGAACAGCTACGATGATAAACAACAGCGGTAAACGAAGCCGAATAACGTCTCTATAACAATCAACGAACAAATTAAGAATCAACTCTACAATCAAAACAAAATATCACGATTGTACAAGTAAACTAACTACAAGCAGGTGAGACGGTAACCACGATCAGCTACAACTTCGCACCATACAGCAAGAAACTACAATTAAACGCGTTACAGGTAATCATAAGTCTACAAGTTAATTATAACAAAGCTAAGATATACAAGTATGAAGGTGAGTAACCCGTGGCACTGAGGAAGAAGTGGCGTGAACAAGCAATAGAGCAGAGAGTGGGGAGGCGTTGATTTAGTGTTGTGACTTAGGAGAGACAACAACGCAGCAACACCTATAGGCCTGCATTCACCAGTCCTGATTCACTATTACCTCACTCACCACTACTCACCATTACTCACCGCTATTCCATTACTGCGACGTTGAGTCTTCGGGGTGATGAGGCAAGGTGACCGCAACATAACACTGCAGTATTGACGCAGTCATACCAGGACTCTGACCTACCTCAACCAAACTATACCAAACCCTTGCAGCCAACATCACTATCATCATAACTACTACAGTTATTCCAAATGAGTTAAACATTTACTCTATCAGTTTAATAATATTACTTTATTTAAATACAACCTAACATATATATACAGTGATAGTCAAATACTCTTCATAAAGATACAAAAACGTGCTTTATAATTACAACTCCAAACATCATATTTACCATAATTAAACAAAGTAACAAATAAGTTAGTTATTGGGAACAGCAGGGTTAGGAGGAAATAAGCAAACAGACAGTGAGAACAATCTTTTGACGTTATAACCTGAATGTGCACAACTTACCCCACCACCCTCCATCACCCACCACAAGTTATTTTACTCATTACCCTACTCTTTACTCTTTAACAAATTTTACTCTTTCTAGTAGTTTAACAATACCACTTCATTTACATACAAATTTACGTACATAAACCTACTTCAGTTATCTATGTTAAGTCAATTGCTAAGTACTTGCACCAACTATAACATTTTGATAATATATATATATATATATATATATATATATATATATATATATATATATATATATATATATATATATATTATATGCATTTCTAATAATTTCCATATCTTAATGCATGAAGTGATAATTATACATTTAGCACATACATATCTGTTTCATGAATACAACTAGGCAACACTCATGATCATTCTATCCAATATACTATAGCAGTAGCCATATGTGTGTGTGTGTGTGTGTGTGTGTGTGTGTGTGTGTGTGTGTGTGTGTGTGTGTGTTGGGCTGGCGAAACTACAGATTTAAATCGCACCAAAATTGGCACAAAAATCGCAAAAAATTTCGCTGATGCGAAAAAACTTGGTCCCATCACGATTGAAAAACTTTTGCTGTATTTAATGAGTGATCAAATTTTGACCAAAAAACGCCGGTGCCGGTGCCTGGTCAGTTGCCGTGGCCGAGTGGTTAATATCTCAGACTTGCATGCGAGAACTTGGGTTCCATTCCCGAAGCAAGGTGAGGGCGCCTTTCGTCAGTATGGAGGCGTCCTGGTGCACCAAAATTGGCTTGAAATAATTCGCTGATGTCGAAAAACTTGGTCCCATCTCGATTGACGATTTTTTATTAGAGTTAAGAGCGATTAAAGTTTGGTTCAGAAAACAGTTCATTCGGTACCGGGACTTTTAGAAATCGAGTCTGCTCGAGCCATGTGAGAAGCACGAGGAAACGATTGTTCAGCGCGATAGTCCTCCGCAGGAGCAAGTGCGAGAGGGCCTGAAGGGCCCACGAGCGCTTGTATCATTCTATTTCCCTATCATAAAATTTTCTTTCCATCTTTTCAGTAATAAATATTATATACCATTACATTAACACAGTGAGCAACTAAGAGACCTGAAAAAAGTGGTCATTAATTAAAGATATCTAGTGGAACCAGACAAATTAAATTGCATGGAAAATCCAGTAAAAAAAAGAAATGGCCAACACAAATGACTACCTCTCTAATACAATCGTGAGGAGATATCCACACAGTGCTGACACATACATTGTCCACCATAGATGCAAACAACCACTATGCTATACTCAGTCACACACACAAGTACGTTCAACCTTTACTATATGAGTACACAGCATTGGAAGAACTATAGTTTGAGTGATGTGTTGTAGAAACTAAAACCAAGTGAGTGGATGCTGTTAATATTTTTACATATTGTATATATATTTCTATATAAAATAACAATGTATGGGGTGACATATATCATTTTGAAAAATAACTGTACAACATAAATAAGCTTATATATTGTGTAATTGTTCCAGCGAGCGAAGCGAGCGAAAACACCAAATTTAGCCTCAGTTTGGACCCGCGACGTATGTACCCGAGTTAAAGATTTATCGCATCAGCAAGAAATGGGGACAGGGGTCAGGAGGAAAACTCCGTAGTTCGGTAGCGGACTTTTTTGGATATCTCAGTTAATTTTGAAGTTACAAGAAAGATAGAAACCAATTTGGAAATTGCATAAAAATCCTCAATTATTTTCAGTTCATAGAAAACCCGTAATTCCCAATAGTTTTTCCGTAAATCATGGAAACGAGTTTTTAGTAGGCTGATCAGTAGAACAGCCGGCAGTGCAAGAAGTAACGGTCTAAGGTTGCATGAGTAGCGCAACAGTATTTTCCGATGATTGCTTATAGCAACCAGGTTTTGCCTTTTCAAAAGTAATACCTTCTGTTTGGCTTGTTTAGGAAATTTTTGAATGAATCCGAGACAAACTAATACAACACCCTGATCCACGAAAGAAACTCTGACTTTCTGATTACTGATTCCAATTGGATCGCACCAAGAGATTTGGTTAAAGTAATTTTTATGCATGAGCAAAAAGTAGTGTCATTATTAACCTGCTAGGTCCCAAGCCCTAGACCTAACATTAATACAAGAGGAGTATTGGTTTTAGGAAGGGTGAGGTAACATTTTTGAAGCAATCTAAGAAGTTCTTTTTAGAATTTTCAGGTCAGGAAATCAGAGGAGGAAGAGGAGTCACAAGAGACAATATTCAGCATTGCCTGACTTGCTCGCTTGCTTGCTCAGGCAGGTTCCACACTTTCAGTGTGGATGCCTATTACATGTTAATGTTACTACAGCAAGTTTTACATATGGCTGATTCATAATACAATTGATTGCTATGCCTTGCCATTGTGCTACTGTTCTGTAATTATATGCTTGTGCACACAATTATGTCAATTTACAATGTAACTACAGTTGCTAATTTTAACTACAATATTATTACAAGTATGTAACAACTATATATTTTCCGACAATTTACCTACAATGTTCTACAGTTCTGTTACCAGAATTACGTGATTCACTGAATCATCAGACTAGCTGACTGTAATTTGAGGATATTAGGTATTACTATAGTCATAACACTGAGTGTAATGTAATGACCTAGCAATATTACCTTTGCACATGTCTGTTGTAAATACACATTTGTGCTACAATATGACTACAGTACAATGTTCTATATTCGGTTTTTACTACCATGTATATACTTCGTACTGTATATTGCTATGATTTGTTATGTTTCTACAGTATTACTGTGTCTGTACTATATTGTGATGAATACCATGTATTAATATGTTATGACAGAATATGTAATTTGTTACTACATGCTGTCGTAGGTACAAGAGCTTGGCGTGTCCGGCTGATGTCAAGGCTCTAAAATACTCACTACATAACAGTTAAGGACATTGCTGTTAATATGTAATATAGAGGTTTAAGGAAAGTCGTGACTAAATTCGTGAGAGCTGGAGGAAACACCAGTGGAAATTCTAGCTAAAAATGTCGATGTATCACAAACTCTTTAAGCCAGACAATACAGGTATGTCATGAGCATGCAGTATAACCAGCCTGTGCTAGTTATCTGACGTCATAGAAACTTACCTGTCGAAAGGTACCAGAAAAAATAAAAACTATGCACTGGTAGGTATACGAGTAAATAGACTGGGAAATTAGAAAGAAGAGCAGAAGAAGAGAGAAGAGTTTGGATGCGATGAGAGAGAGAAGAGGCACAGTGGAAAAGGCAGGAGTAGAGGGCACGGCGTTAGCTAGCATAAACCGCCCTCACCTTAGTAGCCTACTGCTCTTGTCAAGATCACACCTTTTGAAAATAATACTGCATTCAAACCCCAGATTCATATTCATCTTTCTCATCCCATCCAAAATAATAATAACCTGAAAATTCTCTCCTCTTACAACTCTACAATCTAACAGTTTTGGAAACGCCCTCGGCTACAGATACGAGATTTTTGGTGGCCGCAGTCCTACGAACCACAAATAGAATCGATAAACGGCTCACGAATTTATTAACAACATCCTGCTACGAGCTTCAGTTCTACGATTCACGATAAACTTCAAGAATCTACGATTTTAGCTCTTCAGTCAGCACAAGATATTACAATACTACAGTTGAGTATACATTAACAAGACAGAAAGCAAGAACTGCTAAAGTTTCCGCTATACGACGTCCTACGAATTTATATGCAACAGCCGACTGGCCTGATCCATTTGCAACGATAAACAACACTGATAAACGAAGCCGATTAACGTCTCTATCAACAATCAACGAACAAATTAAGAATCAACTCTACAATCAAAACAAGATATTACAATTCTACACTTAAACTATAAGCAGGTGAGACAGTAACCAAGCTCAGTTACACGTTCGCACCATACAATTAAACACTGTACAAGTGATCACAAGCCTACAAATAAATCATAACAAAGAAAAGACATAGAAGTACAAAAGTGAGTAACCCGAGGCACTGAGGAGGAAGTGGCTTAAACAAGCAACAGAGCAGAGAGTGAAGAGGCGTTGATTTAGTATTGTGCTTGGGACGAGACAACACAGCAACACCTAGGCCTGCTTTCACCAGTCTTGACTCACCATTACTCTCCTCACTCACCACTACTCACCATTACTCACCGCTATTCCATCACCCCGACACTGAGTCTTCTGCGTAACGAGGCATGGTGACACCAACAACACCACAATACTGACACAGCCATACCATGACCCTGACCTATCTCAACTAAACCTTACCAAACCTTTGCAGCTAACATCGCTGTCATCATAACTACTACAATTATACTGAGGTAAACATTTACTCTATTAGTTTAATAATATTTCTTCATTTATCTACAATCTTAAGCATAAACACAGTAATAGACAAACATTCTGCACACAAATAAATTGTGCTTTTTATTTACATCTGGAATTATCATATTTACAACAACTAAACCAAGTAACAATTGAGACAGAGAGTCATTGAGAATAGCATGGTTAGGAGGAAAAAAGGAATCAAGCAGTGAAAACAATGTTTTGACGCCACAACCTGAGTTTGCACACCTGACCCCACCACCCTCCATCACCCACCACAGTCTATTGTACTCTTTAACCTACTCTTTACTCTTTTGAGCTATTTAACAATACAACTTTATTTATATACAGACTTACGTACCGTACATAAACTTGCTTCAGTTATCCGTATTAAGTCAGTGGCTAAGTACTTGCACCAACAATAACTATTAGATATCCTATCTATCTATCTATCTATCTATATCTATCTATCTATCTATCTATCTATCTATATCTATCTATCTATCTATCTATATCTATCTATCTATCTATCTATCTATCTATATATATATATATATACCCCTGGGGGTAGGGTTTTTTTTTTTTTCAAGAATACTCCCCCAGTATCCCTGCTTGTCGTAAAAGGCGACTAAAAGGGTTGACGGAGGGTTAGTGCCCCTCCCCGGAAAACAACGAACTAAAAAAACAAACAAGAAGCCTCGGACAAGGACTGACCAAACGATGACGACCCAGGACAGGACAAAGGACTTGGTAATGGGTACATGGAATGTAAGAGGAGCGAATGATGAGGTGAAAGAGAGACAGATTGTCCAGGTGCTTGAGGGTGCGAAAGTGGATGTATGTGGAATAACTGAAACAAAATGGTGGAGAGAAAGTGTGAGAGAATGGGAGTATGGATGAGGATATATGTGCAGGAGTAGGGAAGAATGAGAGGACAAAGGAAGGAGTATGTATAGTTGTTGGTAAAAGATGGAAGAAGAGCATAAGACAGTACGGATCAGTTGGGTCAAGGATTGTTTGGGTAAAATTGAAAGTTGGAATACAAATGTGGGCGATTGTGTGTGTGTATGCACCAACGCAAGATCGTGCTAGAAGAGTGAGAGAAAAGTTCTGGACAGATGTACAGTAGAAGTGTGCATGGAAAAGTTTGGAAGGAATGAGAGTGTTTTTGATCGGTGATATGAATGGTAAAGTTGGGATTGTGAAGGTGGATGGAATAGTTGGTGAGTGGGGTGTGCCTGCTGAGGTAGATGAGAATGGGAGTGCGTTAGTGGACATTTGTGCTGGGAGGGGGTTGGTGATAGCCAATACCCTCTTCAGGCATAAAATGATCCACAGGTATACATGGCGAGTGATGAGAAGGGTGGGTGGTGAACTGAATGAAAGGAAGACAGTGATTGATTATGTGTGTGTGGATGAAAGGATGTGAAGCTGTGTAATGGATGCAAGAGCTTATAGAGGTTGGGGGAGTGGATATTCTGACCACTACTTGGTGGTGGCCAGAATTAGGATTCAAGTAAGATGGAGGAATAGAAGAAGGGAAAGACGAGAGGAAGGAGTAGCTGCAAGGAAAGTGGAAAGGTTACAAGAGGATGAGAAAAAGGCAGAGTATAAGAGAGAAGTGGAGGAACGATTGGGCAAATATGAATTGGAGCAGATGGGAGACGTGGAAGGTGTGTGTAGGATATTTACAGAAGAAATATGTGCAGCATGTGATGTGGTGTGTGGAAGGAAGAGAAGACAGAGGGGGGTGCAAGGAACAGCGTGGTGGACCGAAGAGGTGAGACAGGCTGTGGCACAAAGGAAGAAAGCATACAATGAATGGATGAGAAACAGGGGCGTGGAAGAAGTTGAGAGGCGGAAGAGAGAGTTATATGTAGAAAGAAAGAGGGAGGTGAAAATATTAGTAAGAGAGAGTAAGAAGAGAGTGGATGAGGAATTTGGAAGGAATTTGAGTGTAAAGTGGAGGGACTGTAAGAAAATGTTCTGGAAAGAGGTGAAAAGAGTAAGACAGGGTGGAAGTGAAGTTAGCAGGGGAGTGAAAGATAAAAATGGTAGATTACTCGTGGAGAAGGGAGAAAAAGTGAGGAATTGTTGAACATTGAGGATGGAAGTAATGCGAGTATAAGTGGCTGGGGAATGGCTGGGAAAAGGAGGGAGGAAGAAATCAGTGGGATGGAAGTTGTGGAAGAAATGAAGAAAGTTAAATCTGGGAAAGCCCCAGGAATTGATGGAGTGTGTGGTGAAATGCTGAAGCATGGGGGAGAGATAGTAGTAGAATGGATATGGAAGATGTGCAGATTGGGCTGGGAGGAAGGTAGAGTCCCGGAGGATTGGAAGTCAGGTATAATTATTCCCTTGTACAAATGAAAAAGGGAAAAAGAAGTGTGTGGTAATCATAGGGGCATTTGTCTTCTTAGTATAATAGGAAAAGTGTATGGTAGAATACGTATTGACAGAGTTAGAGAAAGAACAGAGAAATTAGTTGGACAAGAACAGGGAGGCTTTAGGAAGGGAAGAGGTTGTGTAGATCAGATATTAATTCTTAGATCTTTATTGGAAAAGTTTCTAGAGAAGGGAAAGAAGTTGTATGCGGCTTTCATGGATTTGGAGAAAGCATATGACAGGGTGGATAGACAAGGATTGTGGAAAGTGTTAAGAATATATGGAGCAGATGGGAAGTTGTTGAATGCTGTGAAGAGTATGTACGATGGTTTGAAGGCTGCAGTGCGTGTGGATTGTGAACTAAGTGAATTTTTCTCTTTGAAAGTTGGGTTGAAACAGGGATGTGTCATGTCTCCATGGTTGTTCAATCTGTACATGGATGGGGTAATAAAAGAGATACAAGGTAGGGTAGTGGATGTTGGAGTGGACCTTGTAAGA
Organism: Coenobita brevimanus; assembly: GCF_032717465.1. Taxonomy (NCBI): domain Eukaryota; kingdom Metazoa; phylum Arthropoda; class Malacostraca; order Decapoda; family Coenobitidae; genus Coenobita; species Coenobita brevimanus. The sequence continues at coordinate 14,353,080 of NC_136996.1, forward strand.
GAGGATAGTGTTTGGAAACTCCCTGTAGTGTTGTTTGCAGATGATACTGTGTTGTTGAGTGAAGACAAAGGGGAGCTGCAAGGCATGATGGATGAGTTTGGGAGAGTGTGTAAGAAACGGAATCTAAAGGTGAATGTCGGGAAGAGGAAAGTGATGGTCTTTGAGAGAGGTGAAGTTAGTGAATATACAGCGAGGTTGGATGGTGAGGAATAGGAAAATGTGAGTACGTTTAAGTACTTGGGTAGTGTGATGAGTAAGGATGGAGGTTTGGAAGCCGAAGAGCTTGAAAGGGTACAGCAGGGAAGAAAGGTTGCTGGTTCCTTGAAAGCAGTGATAAGAAACAGGGAAGTGAGCATGGAAGTGAAAAAGTTACTACATGACAGTATTGTGATACCAACTCTAACGTATGGAAGTGAAGCTTGGACGTTGTTGGAAGGACACAAGTCAAGAGTGAGAGCAGTGGAAATGAGTTATTTAGGAGGAGCCTATGGAGTCACATGGAGAGACAGGCTGACGAATGAGGATATAAAGGAGCGTTGTGGTGTGGATGTGGATGTGATAGGAAGCATTATGAGGAACACACTGAGGTGGTTTGGCCATGTGGAGAGGATGGAGGGTGAAAGACTGACAAAGAGAGCGTATGTGAGTGAGGTGGAGGGGGGAAGAGGGAAGGGGAGGCCGAGGATGAGATGGAGGGATGGGGTGGAGAGGTATATGAGAGAGTGGGGTGTGAGTTGGGAGCAGGGCAGTGAAATGGCGGGGGACAGGGCGACTTGGAGGCGATTTGTTTGTGGCCACCCTAAACGGGATTGAGGCGTCTGGCAATATATATATATATATATATATATATATATATATATATATATATATATATATATATATATATATATATATACACCTAGGCTGCTGCTCCCAAAGACAGGGAGGTAGCCGAGACAGGATGACACACTCCCAGTTTACTCATCCACTCAAATACATTCATCGCATCTTAGCCCCAAAGGGGAGAAGAAACAGATTCTCACTACACCACAATTCACAAGGTTCAACTGTGCAGTGAAATCAGTGACATCCGCAGCAGGGCCAGACAGCAGAGCTTGTTTACCCCTGCCACATCACAATGGACCCATCCCTTTACCCGCACCTGACCTGATCAGCTGATCAGACAAAATGCGGGAGAATATTCCCTCGGGGCTGTGTCATCATTTATTCATTCACGATTTCTCTCCAGTCATTTCTGTCACACACTGCCACTCTTCCTTGCTCAACAGACATCCTTCTCGCATCCAGCGCTCTCTTCACACTGTCCATCTGTCCTATTCGTGGTCTTCTTCTCAGCCTTACACCTCTCACATCAGATCTAGTTATCTTTTTCGCCAATTGCTCATTATCCATGCTCTCCATATGCCCAGACCATCGCAACACCCTCTGCTCAACTCGATCAGCCATCTCCAGAACAACTCCAGTCCTCCTTCACACTTCATTTCTCACTCATTTCCACACATACTCCTCAGACACCTCACCTCCATTACATTTAAACTTTTCCTCTCTGCTGCAACCATATTCCATGTTTCGTCCCCATATAATGCAGTCGGTGTCATAACACCCTCATACAACCTTCTCTTTACATCCATTCTAAGTGAACGACATCTAAACACAATTTTCATTCCTCCCAGCACCTCTCCTACTTCATTCATTCTAAACTTCACTTCTGCATCTATTCTTCTATCCACAGCAACATGTGACCCTAAACACTTAAAACACTTTACCTCGTCAAGCAACTCACCATCCAAAACTATATTCATCCTCCTACCATCTACCTACCTTGTACACTTTATCACTTTACTCTTATTCTCATTTACTCTCAATTTCCTCCTTTCACACACCCTTCCAAACTCCTCTGCCAACCAACTCAATCTCACCTCTGAATCAGCCACCAGTGCAGTATCATCTGCAAACAGCAGCTGCTTCAGATTCCACTCTCTACCATCAACATTCACCAGACTCAGACCTCCACCTAACACTCTTGCATTCACCTCCCTTACAACACCATCCATATAAATATTAAACAACCAAGGCGACATCACACATCCCTGCTGCAGCCCCACTCTCACAGGAAACTAATCACTCATAGTATTTTCCACTCTTACACACGCTTTACTATTTACATAAAATTTTTTTGCACTTTTTAGTAACCTACCATCAAGTCCATTCAATCTTAACCTGTGGATTGTGAGCCACAGCCCAGGCTGGGTAGCGTTGCATTGCGAGCCACAGCTCAGGCTGTGCTGGCCATGCATTACCGTAAACAACTTGACCCCTATGCAAACTTACACATGGTGCTATGCAAAGATTGAGAGAGATTTTTTTTCTTTTCACCAGATGATGTCCTGGATGTTCTTCTTCAAGTTTATAATAAACACAGACAAAAACAAATTGATTTTTTTTTTTCATTTTTCCACTTCTCCCGAACGTAAACTTACACATGGCCCTATGCAAAAATGGAGATATTATTTATTTTTTTACCAGATGATGCCCTGAATGCTTATCTTCAAGTTTATAATAAACATAAATTTAAAAAAAAAAAACTTTTTCCTTCGTTTTTTGCATACCACGGGGTGGGATAAAAAAAGGTAATTGCACAGTCCATGAGTTTAAACAGTCCACAAAGCCTCTGTATCTAAATCCATGAATGCCCAAAACCCATCCTTACCTTTCGCTAAGTACTTTTCACACACCTGTCTCACAGCAAACACCTGATCCATGCATCCCCTCCCTCTCCTGAAGCTACACTGCTCATCACCAATCACTCGGATTTGTGAGTCTTCTTGCTCTCTGTTTGCTTGTTACATAACAATAGTTGATAGTTGTAGTTCTTTGGTTCGTTGTAGGAATTAACCAGCCACGTCCCGACCGATTTTTCACCACTGCCCCCCCCTCCCATTCCAGCATATTTTTTAAAGTTATTTTTTTTTTAGCTAAAACCTCCGCTTTTTATGAGAAACATTGGAAAATGCCCATAAAAGCTCTCAGCTGAGCTTATAAATACGTTATACAGGTGTCCTTCGGAATACCTGGTACCGTCTTCCATGGGCCGAGCTCCAGAGAAAACGTTTTCTATCGGAGGAGTAACTATTCCAAACCACTCATAAATGGTTAGATATTTATGTATTTGTCACGAATTTATTTGTAGTACAAGAGTATATTGGTTTTCAGACAATAATATAGATGATATAAGCATTGTTTCACTCACCAAACACATCAACATACCTCACCTTCCTTTACAATGTTACCGCCTCATCACTTCGGCTTGTTTCTTCCTCTGGCTTGTTTCTTCCTTTGTCCTCCACCTCGGGAATAACTTTCACATTGAATTTCGTCATTGGAGAGACCATGGCACATGTCTTTACTAGCCAGGTCACTGCTAACAGGTGAGTTGCCAAAAAAATGGCGTGTGGGGGGGAGGGGGGGAGGGCGGCACCAGGCACTATCTCTGCCTGATGATGGGTAGAGGAAGGTCTCCTACATATGCCTATCAAAATTCACCTGCGAAACTTGAAAAATGTGCAAGTGACAGACCTCGCAGTTGCAAAATGTATGGATATGTTGTCGGGTGTCACCTTGACAAAATGTGGAAACATATCCATACGTCGTCGGAATACCTTGGGTTAAAGTTATGAGGCATCACTGGGCTCGAATTGTAGTAACGTTTGTCTTTTATCTTGATAATGTAGACTCAACTGTAGACTTGTAGACTCACAGACCCGTAGGCTCATAGACTCGTAGGCGTGGTTCTTACGTTCGCGGCCACCAAAATAATATATCAGACTTGTAATTCATTTAATCGTATTCGTAGCCGAGCTGTAGATAATAGTGAATAGATTTGTGAGAGATAACCTCAGTTCACTTGTAGTCAGTGACGGGAGAAGATAAAGATGAGTCTGGGGTTGAGAGTAGTTTTATTTTCTTCACAAGGGGAAGTTCAAGATTAACACACTGAGTATATTACACAAGAGTGTTTATGTGCTATCTAACTTCTCACGGCCCACCGTGCCTCGTTCTCTGTAAATCCCCCTTCTCATTCTTCCCTTTCCAGCCTCAAGACTCCTTCTGACTTCTCACTTCTCTCTTGTATAGGAGAGCTTCTGTCACGTGGATTACACGGTTGTCGAATGTTCTAGAAGCCCGTTCTTACCTTACCTAATTCTTACCTAATTGTATCTTTACAGGAATGAGTCAAGCTCGTGCTGTCCCGTGTCTTAAACCATATTTATCGTACATATCCTTAAATTTGTGAATTGTTTTGGCACACACTATTTCATTCGGTAGTGCATTCCATTGATCAATTGCTCTGTTTGGGAAACTGAATTTCCTAACGTCTTTATCACCTCTCTTCTTATGCAATTTTTTGCAGTGTCCTCTTGCTGATGCTTCTCCATATGTTAAGTAATCATTTATGTCTATTTTCTCCTTCCCTGATATGCACTTATATAGCATTATCATGTCACCTCTTTTCCTTCTCTCCTGTAGTGTTGGTAGATTCAGTTTATTTAGTCTTTCTTCGTAGCTTAGGTCCTTTAAGCTTGGTATCCATCTTGTAGCGGCCCTTTGAACTTTTTCAATCTTGTCTATGTGCTTTTTGAGATGAGGACTCCAGACTACTGATGCATATTCCAGGGTTGGTCTAGTGAATGATGTTATTATCCTTCTTAGCATGTCTTCATTTATGTATGTGAATGCTATTCTCATATTTGCAAGCAGTGTATACATGTTCCGTACCTTCTCGCTGATGTGGTCAGCCGGAGATAGTCTGTTATTGATAATCACACCTTGGTCTTTCTCTCTTTCTGGTGTGTATAGGGTTTTATTTCCTAACTTATAATCCCAATCAGGTCTTTTTCCACTTTTACCAAACTTGATTACATGACACTTGTCCACATTGAATTCCATTTGCCATGTACTACTCCATTCATGAAGTTTATTTAATTCTTCTTATAGCTCTTTACAAGAGTCTGTGTTAGTAATTCTCCTTTGTATTTTTGCATTATCTGCAAACATATTCAGATAGCTCTCATTTCCAGTGTTACTGTTTATATCATTTATATACACTAAAAACATGATTGGTACCAGCACTGAACCCTGTGGTACTCCACTAGTCACTTCTTTCCATGATGAGTAGTTTCCTCTTAGTACTGTTCTCTTTTCTCTTTTTATGAGAAAGTCTTGCATCCAACAAAACAGTTTGCCTTGATGGTACAGTTTCCATAAAAGTCTTTGGTGTTATACTGTGTCAAAAGCTTTCTTGAAATCTAAATAGATACTATCCACCCATCCTTTCCTTTCCTGTATTGTGTTTGTTACTCTGTCATAGTAGCTCAACAGATTAGTAACACATGATTTTCCTTTTCTGAAACCAAACTGTCTTTCTGTTATCATACTGTGTTCTTCTAGATGATTTACCCAAGCTTTTCTTATAAGATTTTCTAATACCTTGCTTACAACACTGGTCAGTGGTACTGGTCGGTAGTTGAGTGGATTTTGTCTATTTCCTTTCTTGAATAAGGGGACAATATTTGCTTTTTCCCAAATATCAGGTAGTTTACCTTGACTCAAGGATTTCTTGAAAATTAAAAATAATTGTTTACTTAACTCCTTTGCATATTCTCGTAGTCCCCAACATGAAATTTAATCAGGACCACTTGCTTTTCCTCTGTCTAATCTACTTAACTCCTCCTGTATTACTTTTTCTGCTATTTGTATATCTGGTAATATGTGTGGACATGCATGTTCCACATAGTCCCTCTCAAAATTTTTTCCTTCTGTAAAAACTAATTGGATATTCTTATTTAGTGCTTCACAAATATCTTTCTCTTGTGTATAAGTGATTCCCTCGTCCGTAATTGGTTGTATTATATCTTTTACTTTGGTTTTGCTTCTGATATAGCTGTAAAACAGCTTTGGTTGATCGCTACTTTTATTTATTATATCCTCCTCAAACTGTTTTTGGGTTTCCCTTCTTATTCTTGTATAATCGTTTCTTGCCTGTTTGTGATTATTATACGCCCTTTCACTATTATGTCTTCTGTATCTATTCCACAACAAATCTCTTCTTTCTTTTGATTTTTTACATTCTGTATTGAACCATTTCTGTATTTTCTTATCTGCTTCTTTGTGCTGTGGGATGTACTTCTGGACTCCTATTTCATAAAATTCACGGAATTTTTTATATACAGCATTTAAATCTTGTCCTCTAAGCTCATTTTCCCAATCAACTTCTAAGAAATACTTCTTTAGGTCTTGATAATTTCCCTTTTTATAGTTTAGTCTCTTTTTGTAACTGTCATTGCTGTTTACTATGTCATATGCTATCCTGAAGTTATAATTTAGCACTGCATGATCGCTTTTGCCGAGTGGAGGGTGATATATTAAACTGTCAATGTCATTTTCTTGCCTAGTAAATATTAGATCTAGCACTGAAGGTACATCAAGTCCTCTTTTTCTGGTGGTTTCCCTCACATGTTGCGTTAGGAAGAACTCTTGTACGAGATCCAGGAGCTTTTGGTCCCAACAGCTTTCTTGGCTAATTATATCTAGAGTATTCCAATTTATATTTGTATTGAAATCCCCAGTTAATATAATTCTTTCCAATTTCTCTTCCATTTTATGTAGTAATGATCTTAAACTCTGTATTGTACTCTCTGCCAGGTCCTCATATTCATCTCTTTCCCATGTGTTTGATATGGGTGGCATGTACAAATTGGCTACAATTACTTTACCTTCAGATGTGTTGATCTCTACTGCAATCAGTTCTACTTGTGATGGTATATCTAGTTTTATTTCATTGACTTTTAGATTTTTCTTAGTTAATATTATAATTCCTCCTCCTTTTTTAAAATTTCTGTCTCTTCTCCATATATTGTATTCCTCTAAGTTTAGTATATCATTTGATATCCTTGGTATTAATTTTGTTTCAGTTAGGCATATTATTTGTGGTTCATTTTCTCTGACATAATCATTCATCTCTTGTAATTTAGATACCATTCCATCCACATTTCAGTACATCAACTTTATCATCTTGTTTATATACTTGTCATGACATGGTTCTACTACCTTCCTCCTTTTTATTCCATCCTGTTTGTGTACCACTTTCGTACCTGCAATCCTATTACTTTGTAAAAAAATTTCTTCTTCTCCTCTTCTGATCTTCCCTCATTTTTTGTTTTTGCTTCCTCCCTTTTCTCTTTCAGTAATTCCAGTTCCTCTTGTGTTAGGCATCTTTTTATCCATACATTTTTGAACTCCTCTTTTTCCATAAGATTCTTTGCATTTATTAGTATCTCTTCCACAGTGTTTACACTCTGGAAAGTCACCTTTAGAGGTCTTGTCTTGCTTTTCTCATATTTCCCTAACCTTTTGTGTTCCTCTATGTCTTTACTACAGATTTCCTCTGATACTTCTTTCAGTAAGCTCATTACATTTGCCATCTCCTTTTTGTCTCTTGTGATCTTTTTTTTACTTCTTCCTCTTCTATACCAGAGATTACTATAGATTTGTTTATATCTACTGAATCTCTGACTAACTTTGGATTGTTTTGGATTATTCTTTTCACTTCCTTTTCATTGCTTTTTTCCGCCACCCTTGTTTCTAAGTCTTTCTTTACTTTCACCATTTCAGCATACGTGGTTTCTACATCATTTTTGTAGCTTTGCACAGCTTCATTCACCTGCGTTATCTTCTCCTCAATATCACTGCTTTGGTCTATAAGACTGCTTACTTGCCTAATTGTCTCTGTGTCATTTTTGAACTCTTTCATAACACTCTAGTGATTGATTACTGTACTTGCCATTTCACTCATTTTCTTCCTAAGTGTACTCAATTCCACTGTGTGTGTGTGTGTGTGTGTGTTGTGGCTTTCCAGTCATACCTTGCTGGCTGGCATTCTTGAGAGTGAATTTTGCTGACACATTTCCTTTGGCCTCTAGCATATGAATTTCATTTAACCTCTAGAATACCTATGTATGTTTTATGATATTTATTTATTCTAATAATTACCATACCTTATTGCAGGAATTGATGCACAAATATACATTTAGCACATACATACATGTTTCATGAATACAACTAGGTAAAGCTCATGAACATTCTGTATCAGTCTATTTCCCAATAATAAAATATTTTCATTTCATCTTCACAGTGATAAATAATATATACCATTATATTAACACATTGAGCAATTAAGAGAATTGTAAAGGGCAGTCATTAGTTAAAGCTATCTAATGGGACCAGACAAATTAAATTGCAAGGAAAATCCATTAAAAAATTAAAAGACTAACACAAATGAAGCTAGCATCAATGTACCACCGCTCTCACACATTCGTGACGACCGAGACCTCACGAATATCCACGCAGTGCTGACACATACATTGTCCACCACAAATACAAACAACCACTATGCCATACTCAGTCACACACATAAGTAATGTCAACTTAACTATATGAGTAAACAGCCTTAGAAGGACTATAGTGTTAACTGATGTGTGCTACATTCGAAAACCAAGTGAGTGGATATTGTTAATCATGTACAAATTCTATATCATCATCATCATCACCATCATTATCATCATCATCCTTTCCCATCCTAGGGCAGGGTGAGGAGTAGCAATGTTCAGACAGCACAAATTTGCCCAATCCAATGGGCCACGCTTCCATTCGCTCACCATTCAATCCCTCGGATCCTGGCTGTGTCTAATACGCCAAAAACATTTACCACATTCTGCAGCTTCACATATACGTATCCGATATTCAGTCTTGATGCTGTCACGTTTAAAAGGGGTGCCAAATCCCTGATCATGCACTTCTCCTCACAAAATTTATGCATCCAGCTCAATCTCTTGTCAGTCCCCTAGCCTCACCACTTCCAAACCTATCTTCCTCACACACTCATCCACCATATCCCTCCACCTTCTCCTTGGCCTACGTCGCCTCCTTCCTCCTTCAAATTCGCTCAGATATACATCTTTTACCACTCTATTGTTATTCATTCTCTCCAACCGACCATACCATCTCAGTACATTATCTTTGATTCTGGTGTCCACAGACTTCCTCACTCCACATCTCTCACGAATTACATTATATCGTATCCTATCCACTCTATGTAGTCCACATACATTCCTCAGCAGTCCCATCTCCACTGCTCTCATTCTTGACTTTTCATTTTCATGTCACACCATTGTCTCACATCCATTTGTTGAAGTTGGCACTAACACTCCTTCATGTAAGCCTCATGCAGCTGCAACACTCAAGCCTCTGTTTCACATCAAGGCTTTCATTGAACCAGCTACTTTCCTTCCTTGTGCCACTCTACTTTCCACTTCTTTTGCACATTTTCCTCTCTTTCCTATTACTGTACACAGGTATTTGGACTCTCTCTCCAGTTCCAGTCTCTCTCCATTCACTGTAACATCGAACTGGGAATCATCTTCTCTCTCAATAACCATCACTTTACTTTTTTTTACATTTACTCTCAAGGCACGACGCTCACAGACATCAGTAAAACTACTAAGCTTTTGTCTGGTATTTGCAAGTACTACTGCATCATCAGCATACAACAAATTTGAGATATTCCAGCCATCACCATTCATTACCAACGCCATCCCCCTCTCCATTACTCGTGTTTTTACATTTCTCATCACCCTATTCATAAATTTATTGAACAACCATGGGGACATTACATAACCTTGTCACACACCCATACTGATCGTGAACCATTCACTTACATGTCCATTAACCCTAATGCATGCTTCACAACCATTATAAAAACTCTTGACGGCACCTAGCAGCTTACGATCTACACCGTACATGGACAAAACCTTCCAGAATCATTCTCTGTCTACTTTGTCGCATGCTTTTTTTAGATCCATTATTTTTTTTTTTTTATGTGTCCAACTCTGGGCAGACTTCACAGCCTGCTCTCAAGGCCCAGTAGTCCTCCTACATACCATACACCTCTCTACATGTCACCACTTCCGCGCTAACACTCACCGTCCATATTGAATACATGCTAGGGCTGTCTCATACAGGACTGATGTACTTGTGTTAGCGGAGGTATTTTTATGACATGTCGGCGGGTCTTCTAGTAGATCAGTAAAGTCTGATTTAATGAAATTCAAATCCTTAAACTATTCCCTGGCCCAGCGGGGATTTGAACCTGGGTCCGGTGGGACTGCAGGCCACCTCTTTACCGATTGAGCCACCGCAACACATTATAGTCCTTCTCACAAGCCGTCTCCACTATCTGTCTCACAGGAAATATTTGAGCCACACATTCTTTGCCTCTCCTAAAGCCACCCAGTTCGTCAATCACTAGGATTTCTGATATCTCTCTTACTTTCTTTATTATAATTCTTCCATATACCTTCCCTACCACACTCAGTAAACTTATGCCACGATAATTCTTACACTCACATCACTCACCTTTATTTTTGTACAGGGGTACAATCAGCCTGTTTCCACTCTGCTGGCACAATTTCGCTCATCCATGCCTTTTTACATATTTCCAACAAACACTTCATTCCGCTCGCTCCACTACACCTATTCATCTCTCTATACATCTCATCAACCCCAGCTGCTTTCCCATTTCTCAGCTGCTTCACAGCGCTCTTCACATGTGTGAGCGTCACGTTTCCTGACACTGCATTCCTTCTCTGCACACCCCGAAAACCAATCATATTTACAGTGGTTCTGCTGTCTCTATTCCCATCCATCAGGCTTTCAAAATATTCTTTCCATCTGGCCCTTACATCATCCTCAACCTTCACACCTTCACATTTCCTTCCACTTTCACTTCTACATTTCTGCACCTCTTTCCAGAATAACTTCCTATTTTCAGAGTAGTTTGCATTCATTTTTCTTCCTAGACCATCATTTTTCTCCGTTTTCCTCTTCACTAGTCTCTTTACGTGCATCTTTTAATATATTCAGTTCTTATATCAATTGAACCTCTGTCCTGTAACCACACTGGCCACTTCTTCCCCTTTTCCTCTACTGCTTTCTTAAGCTCTTCATCCCACCATGCCGTGCCTTTCTTTGTTACTCCTGCCACACCACACACCGCTTTAGCATTTCCAACTAAGCACTCCCTATATACATTCCACAGGCTGGTTAGATCCATTTAATTTCAGTTCACTGATTCTAACTCATCCCCTATATTTGTCCTTTAATCATCTGCCACTTCTTTGACCCTCAATTTCTTAACTTTTAGTCTTTCTCCCTGAATACTCCTCCCTCTCCTGGTCCACCTAACCCCTCTCAGCTTGATCTTGCATACCAGAGTCATATGATCTGACAGACCTCCACATCGTCCTCTCGCAGCCCTTGTATCAGCAACTATTCCCAGCATCGACATATCTACGAGCTGGTAATCAATCAGGCTCCTTTCAACACGATCCCTGTTCCCTTTACACCATGTATATTTATGTTTTGTTTTTTTTTATGCGAGGAAGAAGGAACCAAAGGCCGCGAGCCCGCAATTGTCGTTCCTTCCAAGAGAAAAACAAAATACAAGAGAAAGCCAATTTCAAGATCCATTCATTTCGAGATGCCTGGACACACTGCATTTGAAAGATTGGAGATCATAGCAAGCAGGAAATACAGACAGAGGGAGACAGTTCCAGAGTTGACCTGTTGCATACATGAAGGACTGGGAGTAACGGTTAACTCTTGCATTAGAGAGTTGGACAGAAAAGGGATGAGAGTTTGCTGCTAGAGGGGTGCTACGAGCCCGTCGTAGAGGTGGAGGAATGCATACAGACAGTTCAGAGGAGCAGTGACCATTGAAGTAGCGATAGAATAGATATAAAGATGCAACAGTGAGACAAAGAGACAGGTTGAACGGAGTCAGTAAGAGGAGGAGAGTTAATGAGACGAAATGCCTTCGACTCCACGCTACTGAGAAGAGCTGTATGTGGGGAGCCTCCCCACACATGAGAGTTGTACTCCACACAGGGGCAGATAAAACCCCTGTTTAGAGTCAACAATTGTGCAGGGGTAAAGAAGGAACAGAGTCGGCTTAGCGCACCCAATCTCATGGAAGCAGATTTTACAAGAGATGTAATATGATCTTTCCAAGATAAGTCCCGAGTAAATGCAGCCCCAAGCATGTTCAAGGATGATGCAGGATTAAGCTGAATATTATTAAACATTAGTGGGTATACCTGCGGAAGATTTTCTCGGGTTGATAGGTGTAAAAGCTGAGTCTTTGATGCATTAAAAACAACCAGATTATTTATACCCCAGTCAGAGATATGAGCCAAGTCAGACATTAGGTGTGCCATAGCCTCATCCTTTGTTTGTTGAAGTAACTGCTGACATGGACGTTGCGGGAACCGAAAGGAAAGGTGAAGGGTGGAGTCATCAGCATAAGAATGGATAGGGTTAGATGTACAGCTTAGAAGGTCATTGATGAATAAAAGGAAGAGAGTTGGTGATAGTACAGAGCCCTGAGGAACACCACTGTTGAAGATCTAGGAGAAGAACGATGGCCGTCTACAACAGTGGCTATAGAACAACCAGAAAGGAAGCTAGAGATAAAGGCACAGATTGAAGGATAGGAACCGTAAGAGGGCAGTTTGGAAATTATAGATTTATGTCAGTTTTAATCGAAAGCCTTAGAGATGTCAAGTGCAATGGCAAAGCTTTCGCCAAAGTCCCGAAAGGAGGATGACCAGGAGTCTGAAAGGTAGGTGAGAAGATCACCAGTGGAGCGTCACTGACGGAACCCGTACTGACGATCAGAAAGAAGGTTGTGACAGGAAAGATGTTTTAAAATTTTTCTATTAAGAACTGACTTGAAAACTTTTGAGATACAAGATGTTAAAGCACTTGGACGATAGTTAGAGGGTTGGGAATGGTCACCCTTCTTTGGGAGTGGCTGAATGAGAGCAAACTT
>NC_136996.1:14371022-14401022 GCF_032717465.1 Coenobita brevimanus
TCAGAGCATTGGAAAGAAGCTAAAATATCCACAAAGTATACTAACTCAGTGCCACAATACAGCCAAGAAACGATTCCTGGAAGGGAAAACTAATAAGCCAGATCGCAAGAATATTCAAAGAACCCTTGTCCTCCACTTCAAGGAAAACTTTCTTGATGTTCATATACTGAAGAACCTAATGTCTATCTATCTATCTATCTATAGCCAGACGCCCTAATCCCGCAAAGGGTGGCCGCAGACAAAACGCCTCCAAGTCGTTCTGTCACCCACCATTTGACTTCCCTCCCCCCACCTCACTCCCCCCTCTCTCATATACCTCTCAACTCCATCCCTCCACCTCATCCTCGGTCTTCCCTTCCCTCTCCCTCCCTCCACCTCACCTACATACACCCTCTTAGTCAGTCTTTCATTCTCCATTCTCTCCACATGTCCGAACCACCTCAGTGTATTTCTCCTAATCTTCTCAACCACATCCACATCCATATCCAAAACGTTCTTTCACTTCTTCATTCGTCAACCTGTCCCTCCATGTCACTCCACATGCTCCTCTCAAGTAGCTCATTTCCACTGCTTTCACTCTTGACTTGTTCCCCTCTTGCAAGGTCCATGCCTCGCTTCCATACGTCAGGGTAGGGATCACAATATTATCATGCAGTGACTTTTTAACTTCCATACTCACTTCCCTATTTCTCATCACTGCTTTCAGTGAACCAACAACCTTCCTTCCCTGCTGTACCCTTTCACGCACTTCATCCCCCAAGGTTCCATCCTTACTCATCTCACTACCCAAGTACTTGAATGCACTCACATTCTCCATATCCTCGCCATCCAACCTCATCTTGCATTCTGTGACTTCATTCCTCTCAAACACCATAACTTTACTCTTGTTTACATTAACTTTGAGATTCCTCTTCCTGCACACTGTCCCAAATTCATTCACCAAACCTTGCATCTCCCATTCATCTTCACTCAACAATACTGTATCATCAGCAAACAACAACACCGGAATCTTCCAAATCTCACCCTCATTCATTAGAGCCAGCCCCACATCCACTGACCTGCCTTGCACCTCCTTTACAACCCCATCCATGTATACATTAAACAGCCATGGAGACATCACACAACCCTGCTTCAGTCCCACATTGAGATCAAAGAACTCACTCAGCACACCATCCACTCGCACAGTAGCCCTAGCTCTTTCTTACATACTCTTCACAGCACTCAACAATTTCCCCTCCACTCCATATATTCTCAGTACCTTCCATATACCTTGTCTATCTATTCTGTCTTAAGCTTTCTCCAAGTCCGTGAAGGCAGCATATACTTTCTTTCCCTTCTCTATCTACTTCTCCACTAAACATCTTAGAACAAATATCTGATCTACACTCCCTTTTCCATTCCTAAATCCCCCTTGTTCTTCTCCAACTAGATCCTCTGTTATACGCCTAACCCTATCAATGAGTATTCAACCATATATTTTTTCCAGTCACACTGAGAAGGCAAATACCCCTATGGTTTCCACATACTCTCCCCTTTTCCTTTGTATAAAGGAACAATTATACCTGATTTCCAGTCCCCCGGAACCCTTCCCTCTTCCCAAGCCAATCTACATAACTTCCATAGCCACTCCACTACAATCTCACCCCCATACCTCAGCATTTTACCACATACTTTATCAATTTGGGGGGTCTTTCCCATCTTGATCTTCTTCATTGCTTCCACCATTTCCGCCCTACTGATCTCTTCCTCACTCCTCTCATCTCTCCTTCTCCCAGCCATTCCCCAACCACTTATACTCACACTGCTCTCACTCACTACTTTCAACAAATCCTCAAAGTGCTCCTTCCATCTCTTCAATTTCTCTCTCTTCTCCACCAACAATCTATTATTCCTATCTTTCACTTCCCTACCATATCCCCTTTCACACTGCCTTACTTTCTTTACCTCTATCCAAAACAATTTCTTACTTTCCCTCCATTTCACACTCAGATCCCTCCCAAACTCTTCATCCACTTTCTTCTTACTCTCCTTCACCAATCTCTTCACCTCCCTTCTCCTGCTCACATATACCTCTCTCTTCTCTCTCTCATCTTCTCCCCCTATCTTTACTCGCTACCCATTCACTATATGCCTTCTTTTGTTTCACAGCTCGTTTCACCTCATCATTCCACCATACTGTCCCTTGCACACCCTTGCATCTCCTCCTCACTCCAGAAACCACCTCACACGCTGCACCTATCTCTTCCGTGAATATCTTACATACGTCTCCCACCCCTTCCGTCTGCTCTAACTCATACCTTCCCAATATTTCTTCCACTATGTTCTTATACTCTGCCATTCTCTCACTGTCTTGCAATTTCTCCACTCTTCTCACAGGAACTGTTTCCCCCTGTCTTCCCCTTCGTCTCTTCAACCATTCTCTTTGCAGCCTTACCTTGGCCATCACTAAGTGATGGTCCGAGATTCCATTCCCCCACCCTCTCCACACTCTCGCATCCACCACTTGTCTTCTCATTCGCTCATCCACACACACATAGTCTATCACTGAACATAAGAACATAAGAAGAGAGGATAACTGCAGTAGGCCGGTTGGCCCATGCTAGGCAGCTCCTAGAAGAGTAACTGAACTACTAGAATGAGATAAGGAGAGCAAGCTCACCATCCATCCTCCTCATAACCCTCCATGTATACCTGTGGATCATCTTATGCCGAAAGTAGGTGTTAGCTACTGCTAACCCCTTACCAGCACAGATGTCCTACAAAGCACTATCATTCCCATCTACTTCAGCTGGCACACCCCACTGACCAACCACTCCATCCGCTCGTACAGTCCCGACTTTGCCATTCATGTTTCCAATCAAAAACACTCTCTCACTCCTCTCAAACTTGTCCATACATGATTCTACACTCGCCCAAAACTCATCTTTCACTCTTGCCACTCGGTCCTCTGTCGGCGCATACGCACACACAATCGCCCACGCTTGTATACCTACTTTCATCCTCACCCATGCAATCCTTGCACCCACTGTTCCATACTCTCTTATATTCTCCTTCCACTTCTTGCTTATCATCAGACATACTCCCTCTCTTGCCCTCTCATTCTCATTAACTCCTGCACATATTCCTAAACCGTATTCTCATTCTCTCACCCTTTCACCTTGCCCTTTAGTTTCAGTCAATCCACATATATCCACTCTTGCATCCTCAAGCACCTGCACAATCTCTCTCTCATTCACTTCATCATTCACTCCTCTCACATTCCACGTCCCCACCCTAAGAATGTCCTTTGTCCGTTCCTTAGTCGTCAACAACCTAATGTACAAGTAGTATTCAAATATGAGAACACCATAAAAAAAAAAAAAAAAAAAAATCATCAAGAACAGCCCTTCCAGTAATTCAGGCGTTGCTTACAAAATCCCGTGTAAAAGCTGTAACAAATTTTGCTTAGGACAATCTGGAAAAGATGTGGAAACTAGAATATCACAACATAAATACAGTGTAAGGACAGCCCAACAGAGCAGTGGTTTATTTCAGCACAAAGCATCCAGTGATCACCATATTGACTGGACAGGCTCCAAGATTCTAGCAAGATCAAAAAGCTTAGATGAAAGAAATGTAATAGAATCTTGTATAATTATTAGCACATATGGAAAGAATGTAACCATGAGCTATGGTCATTTTAAGTGTGATAAATTGTTAACTGAATTAATTTTAAAGCAGTATCCCCCAGACTAACAACTGATTATTCTCAGTCGTCTGCTGGTATGGTAGTCACACCTGTGTGGGACACACCTAGCATTAATCCTCTAGGGCTTAAGTTAAGCAGCAGTATTTATCCTCTCCTCCTTCTCCTCCTCCCTCCCACCTCTCCCCTTCCCCTTTCCCGTCCTCCCCTACCTCTTCCCCCTCTCTCCCCCTCCCTTCTCCTTCCCTCCTCCTCCCCCCCCCCCTTTGTCACGTGCATCCCTAAGGAAGAAAAAAGATAGGTACCTATTGTACTGTGCATCACCCATTTTTAGATACAGGTCATCCTTTGTTGTGTGCCACTCTCTACTGCAGGTGACCATAAGTTAAGCCGTAGGTAATAATTCAGGTCATCCTTTGTTCTGTGTGCCACTCCCTGCTGCGGGTGTGCATAAAAGATCTCAACCCTTTAAGTTTCTGTCTCACTCTGTCTGAAGATGTAATATACGAAAGTACTCACTGTCGCTCCTTTCATTTCTCCTGTGGTTATTTTGCATATATATATATATATATATATATATATATATATATATATATATATATATATATATATATATATATATATATATATATATATATATATACAGTATATAATAACACGTGATTCACAGATATGCTTATATCCACTACTAAAAGGAAACACGAGATATCCCGAGCGCTTTCGTGTATTCACATCTTCAGGGGAGAGCAAAGTGAAGGAGTTGGAGTACACCTGTCATTTTTGTACAGCAAATAGGAGGGGAAAGTCCCAAGGGATCTTATAAGTCGCTGACAATTACTAATGTTCTAAACTTACGTCTTTTTTTCTTGCTAAATAAATACAATATTAAATTAAATAATATTACATACATAAAACATAATTCTTGATACACACACTTATGGATAACAATGAATTATATATCGTACGGTAAGCGTAACTGAAGAGTGTCGTAGCATTAAGTTCCTAAAAGATTATCAGGGTGTGGGAAGGGGATTCTCTCTCTCTCTCTCTCTCTCTCTCTCTCTCTCTCTCTCTCTCTCTCTCTCTCTCTCTCTCTCTCTCATAATTTTGCGAACTAATCAAATACAGATTTATGCTAAATGGACATTTGCACATTTAATTGGTGTCATTAAACATATGCATGTGAATTATAATTACTGCGGCTTAACTTAGATTCTGGTCATCCTTTGTTGTGTGTCACTCCCTGCTGCAGGTGTCCATAAGTTAAGTCACAGGTAAAAACTCAGGACGTTTCTGTCTCACTCTCAAGATGTACTATACGAAAGTACTCATGTCGCTCCTTTCCTTTCTCCTGTGGTTATTTTGCGTATATATATATATATATATATATATATATATATATATATATATATATATATATATATATATATATATATATATATATATATATATATATATATATATATATATATATATATATATATATATATATATATATATATATATATATATATATATATATATATATACAGTAAAGTACTTAACGTAGGCAAGACCATTGGAGATACTAAATACAACTTAGATAACAAAGAAATTAGCAAATCGGAATGCGAGAGAGATCTAGGAGTTATGATTAGTAACGACCTTAAACCAAGGCAACAATGTATTAATGCGAGAAATAAAGCAAATAGGGTCCTAGGATTTATTTCGAGAAGCGTGAGCAATAGATCATCTAAAGTAATACTGAAACTTTATCTAGCATTAGTAAGGCCACATTTAGACTACGCAGTACAATTTTCGTGTCCTTACTATAGAATGGATATTAATTCGTTAGAAAATGTACAGAGAAGAATGATTAAAATGATACATGACGTCCGGAACCTGTCATATGAAGACAGACTGAAAAGACTAAGTCTGCATTCGCTAGAGAGGCGTAGAGTAAGGGGAGACTTAACTGAGGTGTTTAAGTGGATGAATGGTATAAATAAGGGAGATATTAGCAAGGTACTTAAAGTGAGCATACAGGATAGAACTAGAAATAATGGTTTCAAACTAGAAAAATTCCGTTTCAGTAAGGAAATCGGTAGAAATTGGTTTGGTAATAGAGTAGTAGACGAATGGAATAAGCTACCTAGTAAAGTAGTTGCTGCCTCTTCCATTGAGAGTTTCAAGCATAGGCTAGATAAGCATATGACAAATAAGGGGTGGATATAGAATAAAGAAAATCTTATAACCAATACTAATTCATAATTTTTTTCTTTTCAGGTTACACTATGATAGTCTCTATTCTCCTTTCACACTTTCCTGTAAAATGTCCACGCCAGTTTTTCTATACGGCGTGGTGTTCTTTCTGACTTTTTCCTGCCTGCTTCGGCTGGAGGGTTTGGAGGGCGGGGGAGAGCCTTCTTCTTTGCTATCCTTATCTCATTCTATAGTCGGCCTCGCGCCCGTTTGCGTCTGTGGTGTGGCCCGCACCTGTGTACAATGGTGCCACGTTTCCCCAACTTGTGATGTGAAACGGAAGCTATTTATGTACAAGGCATCACAAATTCGATAAATTCAGATGAATAAAACTTACACTTGTGTATTTTGATGGATGAATCAACAGTAATCTTATTATGCATAAAATATTTATACAGTAACACAGAAACATGGCATACATATTGTACAGTGTTGCTAAAAGAAATAGCAGTCACTTTTAATGTTTTTTAGCGTAGTTTTAGGGTGGGTAATAATATTACAGTTATGGATATAATAGAAGGAGCCTGAAAAAAGAAGAAATATGCCAATATCCAAAGTAAAAGAAATAATTCATATAATTCTTGTGAGTGGCAGCACTGACACACCCAGCTGGCCTAAGGTGAAGTACGTACCTCCATAGACCCAAGCATAGCTTGTACAGGTGTTGCTTGGGAAAAATGCTCACATTTACTGGCTTTTACCATAATTTTAAGGGCGAGGAATAATCACATTTATAATCATAAGCTAATATGTAGGACAAAATAGTAGGCATATGCCAATACCGAAGTAAAAAAAAAAAAAAACTATTCACTCGCGAGCGGCAACACTTCCACACCCAGTCGGTGGCCTTGACAGATAGCTTCCCTACAGAGAGAGAGAGAGAGAGAGAGAGAGAGAGAGAGGCAGGAGAGGGGCATGCATTGAATGCATTGTCGGCATCACTAAATATAACAAAACCAAATTAACAAATGAAAGCACAATTTTAAAAAACTTATAAAAGAATCAAAAGTACTCAGGGTGGCTCACATTTCCCGCCAGGAGAGAGAGAGAGAGAGAGAGAGAGAGAGAGAGAGAGGTCTGTCACTGCCTTCTTTGTATTCATTTGTTCCTTTGTACATACTGCACACACTGATATACATTGTTCCTATTGATGCACATATATCTATACACGTAATTTCTCTCTCTCTCTCTCTCTCTCTCTCTCTCTCTCTCTCTCTCTCTCTCTCTCTCTTCTAATACTGACCACCTGGTAGGTGAATCCAGCCCCCCCTTCCCCTTCCCTCCCTTCTTAATCCCTCCTGGGTGTCTCAGGTCAAATCCCCCTTCACACTTCCCCTCCCCCCTGGACCACCACCCCAACAAACCCACATCCACACTCCCACCCACACCTACACCCACACCCCACTACGTCGGGGTGTATGAATCAGTAACGTAACAAACCTCTCAGAAGACAGTAACTTTGACACTCCATCTACTACTAAATATAACAAAACCAAATTAACAAATGAAAGCACAATTATAAATAACTTATAAAAGAATCAAAAGTACTCAGGGTGGCTCACATTTTCCGCCAGGAGAGAGAGAGAGAGAGAGAGAGAGAGAGAGATAACGATATAGAAAACGTGGCAACACTGTACACAGGTGCGGGCCACACCACAGCCGCAAACGTGCGCGAGTCCTACTATAGTAGTTCAGTTACTCTTCTAGGAGCTGCCTAGCATGGGCCAACCGACCTACTGCAGTTATTCTCTCTTCTTATGTTCTTATGTTCTCTCTCTCTCTCTCTCTCTATCCCACTGGATCCCAGAGCTGCTGGGAGAGGCATTGTTCCGGGAGGGTCCTAAGCATACCGCCCTCCTCCTATCGGCTTATACTAGCTAAGCTCATAGGTCCCTACCCAGGAGTTCCCTACTAAATTAAGGTTTGAAAATTCCCAGTTCTGTCCAATACTGGGGACACTGGGTTCCAATGGGATACATACAGTTTGTATCTCTCTCTCTCTCTCTCTCTCTCTCTCTCTCTACCTACCTACCTACCTACCTATCAATATCTATATCAATCAATCAGTCTATCTGTCTATGTGTCTATCTATCTATCTATCTATATTTATACAGTATATACAGAGAGAGAGAGAGAGAGAGAGAGAGAGAGACGAGAGAGCAATATATACATACAGACAGTACATCGGTAGAGAGGCGGCCTGCAGTCCTGATGGACCCAGATTCGAATCTCGGCTGGGACAGGGAACAGTTTAAAGATTTGAATTTCATTAAAAGCAGACTTTCCTGATCTACCAGATGACCCGCCTACATGTCGTAAAAATACCCCCGCTAATACCAACACATCAGTTCTGTATGAGACAGCCCTACCATGTATTCAATATGGACGGTGGGTGTTAGCGCCGAAGTGGCAACATGTGGAGGTGTAGGAGAACTACTGGGCCTTGGGATAGGCTACTGTCCCCAAGAGATAGGCCCTGAAGCCTTTGCCCAGAGTCGGACACATTAAATATATATATATATATATATATATATATATATATATATATATATATATATATATATATATATGTACACACACACTTTTCACATTAAGGCCGTTTATACCTACTGTACAGTTCTTGTCGGCCTCCTTTAACTTAACATGTTAGCGTAATTTAAGCGATATGAGTTTACATCATCATCATCTTCATCCGGACCTTTTTTCTCACTCAAGGGCAGGGTGAGGAGCAGAAATGTCCAGACAGCCCAAATTTGCCCAGTCCTATGGGGCACGCTTCCATTCACTCGTCATTCAAGTCCCAGGAATCCTAGCTCTATCGGATTTGCTAAAAACATTCACCACGTTCTGTAGCTTCACATAAACGTATCCGATTGAGTCAGTCCGGACGCTGCCATGTTAAAAAGGAGTGCCAAATCCCTGATCATGCTCTTCTCCACAAAATTTAGGCATCCAGCTCAGTCTTTTGTCAGTCCCCTAGCCTCACCACTTCCAAACCTCTCTTCCTCATACACTCATCCATCATATCTCTCCATTTTCTCCTTGGCCTACCTCGCCTCCTCCCTGCTTCAAACTCGCTCAGATTTGATCCACACATCCTCTGCCACCTCTAAAGCCACCCTGTCATCAATCACTAGGACTTCTGATATGACTCTCTTACTTTCCCTATAATAATTCATCCATATACCTTCGGTACCACACCTAATCTGTTACAATAAAGCAGACATTAAAGTAAATAGGGACACAGAAAGTGTCTGGGTTGAAATTAGTAACAATAGGGAGAAATTAGTCTTAGGAGCAATTTGCAGATCTCCAAAATTAAGTAGAGCAGATAGTAAATGCCTTTGGGAGGAAATTAGGAAAGCATCACAGTCCAGCTTAGTAATAATTGTAGGGGACCTTAATCTGCCAAGGATAGATTGGACAAATCAGACAGGGGATGCAGAATCGGTGGAATTACTAGAGGTAGTACAGGGTAATTTCCCTTACCAGTATATCAGCCAGCCCACTAGATGTAATAATATACTAGATTTGGTTTTAGCTAATAAAGAAAATGTCATTAGTGATATAGAGGTTGGTGGACGACTTGGTAATAGCGATCATGAAGATATTAATTTCAAATTTATTTGGAATGTCAGTTGCACTGAAAATACCTCCACCGTTTCTAATTTTCGTCTAGGAGATTTCGATGGCTTAAGGGCTTATTTTAGAACGGTATTCCCTATGGAGAATAGCTATTTTGGGGAGTGTCATGTCAGTGGGGAACGCCAGGTCATAGGTGAGGGGCAGGAAACAGGTGGGAACGTGCACCGGATGTCTAGGGAAGGTGAGGTCATAGATGGGTGTACAGTCCAGGCGACGGGGATTAACTCAGGTCCATTACCAAGCGGACGTTCGACCAGTGAGAAATATAACGAGTTAGTAAATATAATGTGCGGAGGCCAAGATAGATATATCCCTTCAAAACCGTTTAGATCGAATAATTCAGAACCAAGATGGTTAAACAACAGATTATATCTCTCATAGGCCAAAGGAAAGGAATATATGGAAAAATAAAACATGGAAAGGACACTTACGTAACTGGTACGCGATTTTAAATAGAGAGGTAAAGAGGGAGATACGAAAAGCAAAGACAAGTTATGAAATTAAGGTTGCTAGTGAATCGAAAGAAAACCCCAAGGGTTTTTATCAAATGTACCGTACGAAAAATAAAGATAGGATAGGACCACTCAGAACAGAATCAGGTGACATTACCAGTGAAGATAAAGAAATGTGCCCCATCCTAAATAATTATTTCATATTGGTATTCAACAAGGAAAATTTAGACCTGGTCCCTCAAGCAGCAAATATTTACGATGATAATATGGAAAATATTCCTAGTAAAATAACCATTAATAAGGAGGACGTATTGAAAGAAATTATTTAGTTAAAACCTCAAAACCGCCAGGTCCGGACGATATATATGCAAAAATTATAAAGGAAACCAAAGAAGAATTATGTCACTCACTTTTAACGTTATTTAATGACTCTTTAATTTCAGGAGAAGTTCCAGAGGCGTGGAAGACCGCAAACGTAGTGCCCATCTTTAAAAAGGGTGATTAATCAGCTGCATCGAATTATCGTCCGGTAAGTCTAACGTCAAGAGCAGGAAAAATGTTAGAGTCAATTTTTGCAAATAAGATTAGAGAACACTTTGAAAGAATTAATCGTATAAACGAAAGTCAGCACGGATTCGGTCAAGGACGATCCTGCCTCACAAACTTGTTGTCATTCTACTCGGAGGTCTATGAGGCAGTAGATGGCGATAAAGCTTACGATGTTATTTATCTGGACTTTAGTAAAGCTTTTGATAGGGTCCCACACGAAAGGTTAGTTAGAGAGGTTTGCGCACGTGGTATAGACGGCAATATCTTAAAATGGATAGAATACTGACTGAAAGGACGAAAGCAAAGAGCATTAAAAAATGGAACTACGTCTGATTGGGGATTAGTAACTAGCGGTGTACCACAGGGTTCAGTACTCAGTCCCTTATTATTTATTATATATATATATGATCTAGACTTAGGAGTCACTAGCAGTATCAGGAAATTTGCCGACGATACAAAAATAGGGCGTAACATTAACTCGACTGATGATTGCCATAACTTACAAAAAGACCTCGATACATTGTCCAAATGGTCTAAAACTTGGCAAATGGAATTTAACGTTGAAAAATGTAAAGTACTTAACGTAGGCAAGACCATTGGAGACACTAAATACAGCTTAGATAACAAAGAAATCAGCAAATCGGAATGCGAGAGGGATCTAGGAGTTATGGTTAGGAACGACCTTAAACCAAGGCAACAGTGCATTAATGCGAGAAATAAAGCAAATAGAGTCCTAGGATTTATTTCGAGAAGTGTGAGCAATAGATCATCAAAATTAATACTGCAACTTTATCTAGCATTAGTAAGGTCACATTTAGACTACGCAGTACAATTTTGATGTCCTTACTATAAAATGGATATTAACTCGTTAGAAAATGTACAGAGAAGAATGACAAAAATGATACATGACATTCGGAACCTGTTATATGAAAACAGAATGAAAAGACTAAGTCTGCATTCGCTAGAGAGGCGTAGAGTAAGGGGAGACTCAATTGAGGTGTTTAAGTGGATGAAGGGTATAAATAAGGGAAATATTAGCAAGGTACTTAAAATGAGCATACAGGATAGAACTAGAAGTAATGGTTTGAAACTAGAAAAATTCCGTTTCAATAAGGAAATAGGTAGAAACTGGTTTGGTAATAGAGTAGTAGACAAATGGTATAAGCTACCTAGTAAAGTAGTTGCTGCCTCTTCCATTGAGAGTTTCAAGCATAGACTAGATAAGCATATGACAAATAAGGGGTGGAGATAGAAAAAAAAATCTTATGACCAATACTAATTCATAATTTTTCGTTTTCAGGTTTCACTACGATAGTCTCTATTCCCCTTTCACATTTTCCTATAAAACGTCCACGCCAGTTTTTCTATACTGCGTGGTGTTCTTTCTGGCTTTTTCCTGCCGACTTCGGCTGGAGGGTTTGGAGGGCGGGGAAGAGCTTTCTTCTTTGCTATCCTTATCTCATTCTAGGTCAATATATGATTGAGGTACTATCGACAACTTGGATCCTCCGACCACAATCTCATCCAAGCCACACTCGCCAGTTGCCCCAAACCTCCTCGTTTTGAAATACTCAGGGTGACCAGATGATACTTCGATAGGGCAGACTGGGATGGATTTAGAAATTATCTGGCTGTTATTCCATGACAATCTTCCTTTTCCACTGACATCAGTTCTACCCAGTTCCACATTTATGAATGAATACAAATTGGTATGGAACTGCTCATACCCTGTCAACACTAAAAGTTCGTACTCCTCAAAATGGTTCGACAGCTATTGTGCTAGAGCAACAACCCAAAAGTCTTTAGTATATAACTCTTATTTAAAGTCGAAAACTGCCAAATCATGTCATTTAAAAATTGCTAGAACCACACAAAAGCAGTAATAAATTTCGCCAAATCAAACTTTCTTCCAAGCATCCTAACTTTTAAATAAACCAAATGACAATAGTATATTCTGGTCAACTCTCAGTTCTTCCAATCCTAACTTTAACAAGTAATCAATCAACCCCCCATTAGAATCTCCAGACAGAAACACTGATAATCACCCTCGTGGAAAAGCTAACATTCTGGCCCATATGTTTACCAGAAATTTATCCTTAGACTTTCCTGATCTAGTGTCAAGACTCCGTATTATAATAATACAACTCATAGATAGATAGACAGATAGATAGATAGATAGGTAGATAGATAGACAGATGGAAGCACAAAGCCAGAGGATGAGATAAGAAGTGTGTCAGCGAGAATCGAGCGAAGGGAAACGGGCTTGCAGCTCTCAAGTTAAGGAATGCTGGACGTGCACCAGAAGCAGTATATACACACAGACATACAGTGTTCTAGGAGCTTCAACAACAGTATAGCCCACGTGACACGACCCCTGCTAAACAAGAATGTAGGAATCAGAAATCAGAAAGGCGCTAGCCACACAACCGACAGGTAGTGGAGAGATCCAATAAGAAAAGGGGTCCGACTAGACTTAGTAAATTAAGTCCCTGTGTAATACTACGCTGCTCAACTTAGACTTTTCTTTGAATATAATAAATCAAGATCAACTCCCTGTATTCATCTTTATTTCCTCCTGTTCTTCATTTACCAAACTAACTTTAACCAAAACTCAAGACTTACATATTACAAGACTAAAGAGTTACATATATATAAATGGTGGCTACGAAGTTCATCACTAGAGCTTGACTCTCCTGAAATGCTCCACTAGAGGTACAAACTAGATGCATAACACTATCCTAGACATTTTACCAGCCAACAAAACTCAAGGTCTAGATGGAATTCCTCTAACTGTATGAAAATGTGTTCCCCACTACTTACTCTTGTTCTAGCTAAATTATTCTCACTATGCACACATACTAGTACTTATTCATTCCCTAATTTTAGAAAGAAGCCAGCATCCACTTAATTCCAAGTAAAGGAAGTTCGTCTGATCTTTCTGATTACAAACCACTAGTATCACATCTTTGCTTGCAAAAATATTTGAGACTGTTATTGATAGGCACTTTGCTAAAAATCTTTAATCCAACGACTTGGTTAGTTACAAACAGTATGTTTTTTGCCACGAAAGGTCCGCTTTGGATATACTCAATCTCTTTACTCATTTCATCCATCAGTCAATTGACCATCATGGAGAAGCCAATGCCGTAGCCTTTGATATTTCTACGGCTTTTGACAGAGTGTGGCACCGTTCCCTGTTATCTAAACTCCTGTGCCATGGCCTATCATCTGTAGCTCCAGTGATTTCCTCACCTCAGCAATATAAAGATAAGAGTCAAGGTAGGTGATGTATATTCCAATTTCCACTAAATTAATGTCGTTGTGCCACAAGTATCAATCCTGGCGTCTACGCTGTTTCTCACTCATATTAATGATGTCTTGTCTGTCACCCATAATCCCATTCACTCGTATGCAATGCTTCATAGTTCTTTTACAGTTAAACATCCTTTCACAAAGTTTAATTATCACAACTCAGCACACCAATCGTTTTAAATGAAAACATATCCAAGATCACTGAATCGGGACAAATTAACAATGTCTCATTTAATGCTAGGAAAACCTGAAATATCCAGTTTACTAATAGACAGGTATTGCCAGTTTCCTATACCACCTTCAATGCAACCGATGCACCTGTCTTTATGTGTACTGAAATATTCGGTGCTTCGGTTAACAATACCCTCAGCTGGATCTATCATGTTAGATCACATACGAGAACCACCTCAAGAAAACTTAGGTTATTGTACAGTATCGGTAACTTCATCACGGACGAGCCGTTAGCAACAATTTGCAGGAGTAATGTCCACTCTCATCTCGGATATTGTCCACCCTTGTGGAGTTGATGTGGAGAGGTTGCATTGAAAGGGTTAGACAGAATTCAAAACAAAGTTTGAAGAGCACTTAATAACCCTGCAATCACAACGGACCTATCTCCCTGCAAGCAAGACAGAATGTTGCCTTCCCTACATTATTTTACAGACATTTTTATTGCAAGTGCTCAGACGAAGTTGGATCCATTATGCGATCTTTCCACGCCTTCCCACTTGCTACACAGGCATCTGGTAGCGCTCATGATTTGACTGTAATACTGCCATATTGCAAAACTTCTGGTTATTGGATTTCATTTATTCCTAGTACTATATGTCTTTAGAACTCGCTTTCTCAGATTAGTTTCCACCCAAACTTCAACCTACAGTAGTTCAAATCCGACTGTTACTTTTTTTTTTTTTTTAATGAATAGATGCCGCCGGTAAAATAGTGTATGTATTTTTTTCTTCCTCTGTTCATCTCTAAAATGAAACGTTAGAATAGGTTGCATTTGATCACAATATGTTAAATTGAATGTTTACATATGGTAACACTGTGCAAGGAAACAACAGGAATTATTTAGGTCAGATTTGATTAGCTTAGGTTAGCTAAGAACATTCCATTCCATTATGTTAAGATTCATATGCATACTGTGGAAAGATTAATCCTCTGCGGGGAAACACGGGAATGCTGGGAGGTCGTCATACTGATAATTAATGTATTCAGTGTGATGTTTTATTTAATTCTTACTTCCACTGCAGTATTTATTCAGATTGATCAAGGTATCTCATAATAATGGAGTTAGAAGCATGATGAATGCAACTTAATAGGTGAGTTATTTTGTTATATATGATGAAGAGAAATAAAGTCTAGAATCATTCCTTGTGTAAATGGCAGTTATCTTCTTCCCAATGGGACTGGTCCTTTCCCACTTCTTCTCCCTATGACTATTCCGGGATTTCCAGCCCTTGTGACAAAGATAGCCTGGAACATTCCTTACCTCCAGATCAGTTGGGAGCTCAGACTATTATAAACTGACTAATGTTTCAATGAAAGTCGCTATCTAATGAAACGATCCTCAAATAGAACCAGGCAAGAACAGCTCACCTTACTTTCATTGTGGATTTCAGCAAGATGACTGCTACTAAAACACACCAGAACACTCAGACAAGGACTTATTTTCTCGTCCAGGCTAACCCTAGAACCAGATATACCTCCGAGTCACACAAATCGGAGCACCTTTGAGCAGCATTCAACCTATTGTCCAGACTTATCTCACAGTCATAGTTCTCCTTGCAATCACCCACAGGGCATTATTGGGCAGGACTCACACTCTTGTCCGGACTCATCCCATGATCATCAGGATATCAAAGGCTTTTCGTCTCATTAACTCTCCCCCTCTTACTGATTCCCTTCAACCTCTGTCTCTTCGCCGCAGTGTTGCATCTTTATCTCTTTTCGATCGCTACTTCAATGGTCACTGTTCCTCTGAACTGTCTGCATGCATTCCTCCACTTCTACAACGGGCGCGTAGCACCCGTCTAGCAGCAAACTCTCACCCCTTTTCTGTCCAACTCTCTAAAGCAAGAGTTAACCGTTACTCCCAGTCCTTCATTTATGCACCGGGTCAACTCTGGAACTGTCTCCCTCTGTCTGTATTTCCTGCTTCCTATGATCTCCAGTCTTTCAAACCCAGTGTGTCAAGGCATCTCGAAATGAATGGATCTTGAAAATGACTCTCTCTTGTATTTTGTTTTTTCTCTTGGAAGGAATAGTTTTGCGGGCTCATTGCCTTTGGTTCCTTCTTCCCCACATAAAAAAAAAAAAATAAATAAATAAATATATATATATATACATATATATATATATATATATATATATATATATATATATATATATATATATATATATATATATCATCTGGCACCTGAAGTAGACAGCATGGGGTATTGTAAGACTGGCATCCAGTAGCAAAGAACAGTACATGAATGAAGCGTACCTTATGAAGAATAATTATCGTATGGGTTATGTTTTTAGTGGTAGGCGGTGGCGACCATCATCCACTCACTTGATGTAGTGCTGCCTACTTCTTCCTTAGCTTTTATTATTCTTTTTCTGTGTCTGCCCTCCTCTCTTCCTATTTCTCACATCTTTCCTGTCACTACTTATTGCTTTTCTTTCCGTTACAGGTGGCTTTACATTGAGTGACAAGCCAAATGGTTTCCTGTAAGCCAGGAAACCATTTACAACGCTGGGTGGTAACCATATAACCAAACCATACGTGCTCCCTACGTGTCAAGTGGGTTGGTGGATGGTTAGTGCACCTCCCTGTAAAACAAATAACTCAGAGTCAAATGGCTACCTCGTACGGGATTATGGCGTCTGGCAATAGATAGATAGTTATGTTTTCTCCTCACTTCCATTTATTGAACTTTTATATATGAATTTATATTGGAATGCAACATCAGTAACGTTATGAAACTTTCTCATAGATGTAACATATGGAAGAGAAAATATACTTCTTTCTTACATGGCTTGGCCATGTCCAACACCACATACAGTAGTTGCCATTTAACTGGCCTTGTGAAGCTACAAAATAAAATCCATCCCACTTGAGCAGAGATGATAGTTTGTCCCCATGATCAGTTTTTGAGCTTATGGCAGTCACAGTACCGCAGCATCATGCTGATCTTGTAAATCAGCCGTTATTCTTATCATCTATCTATCTATTGGCAGACGCCTCAATCCCGTTCGGGGTGGCCACAAACAAATCGCCTCCACTCCGCCCCGTTCTCCACCATTTCACTGCCACGCTCCCAACTCACACCCCCCTCTCTCATATTATTATCCCCCTTTCCATATTATAATAATACAAATCATAATAGATAGGAGCACAAATGTGTAGTCTTAAAGATAACATGATAGTCAAGCAAGGTGTGGGAAAGGAAGTGTGTTTGCGAATTTCAGTAAAAGAATGCCAGAACTGCAATGTGTCACCAGAAACGCTACATACACACAGACACACACAAGCTTCTAGAACCCGCACATACGTCCAGTACACGTGATACAAGCTCTCCTACACAAGAAAGGAGGAATAAGACAGTCAGAAGGAGACTAGCAACAGGGGCGAGAGGTTGTAGAGAGAGAGAGAAGAGAAGAGGAGTCTAGCGAGACAGTCTGGGAGGTATCAGCGGGACTCTGTACTTCACTCGTGTGTGAGTGACTTTAGTTTATCTTTTCAAGACAAGAAAATTACCTCTCCTGTCATTGCATGACAAAGGGAACTAAGATTATCTACTTACAAACCTACTCACGTATAATTACAGCTCGTCCATGAGTACAATATATGCATAACTGATCTACAAAACCCACTGCAAGAGTATACGAAGTTACTACTAAAGATGATGGCAGCGAATGTACGAACCTTGTCTATGAATCTACAGTGAACTTCTACAAACGCAGGCGAGGTGGTAACCAAGATCAGCTTCAGTTCTACAGTTGATTCTACACTATCAAGAAACAACAGTTCTACAATCAAGTAACCACAATCGAGTATACAGTTAGAAGAACGAGTTACAAGTGAGGAAAAACAAGCTCTACAATTGACTACTAGTAACAAGTCTATGAGACATCTCTATAATCTTCTACACACACCTACAAGTAGCGGCAGTCTTCATCCCACAACGAGTGTGTGTGTGTGTGTGTGTGTGTGTGTGTGTGTGTGTGTGTGTGTGTATATTTACTTATCAACACTTAGATGATACGCTTCTGCCTCACAGACCATCACGGTACTGACAACTTCTTAGTGCTCTTTCTTCCCTTTATGTAATATTTGTGGTCCTCCCGGCACGGCACAGTACACAGTCGACTAGTACTCTTGTAACGTGTATGTCTATGTGTATAATTATGTAATGATCTAATGTATATAAACCCTCTCCTTCCATCAACACACAACCATCAGCCTTGAACCCAACGACCTCTTTTGGAGCGTCAAAAACTAAATCATTTCGCAAAATCACGTGTGGAATGGGTGAATGAAGATGCAAATAATATATTCATACTGCTGTACAGTATATAGACGAGAACAGGCTTTAAAATGACATATACTAACATTACAGGTAATATTATGCAGATAAATGTAATAAACGTATATTATATTATATACACATCACGTCAGGTCTAGCAGTTTTTTTTTTTTTTCCGACTCTGGGCATAGACTTTACAGCCTGCTCCCAAGGCTCAGTTGTCCTTCTACATACCATACACCTCTACATGTCATCACTTCGCAGTGATAGGAGCAATTAGATGACAACGATTTGAAGAAAATTCCTGTATGTAATTTTATTAGCAACTTATATACTTGGAGAGCTAGCACAGCAATAAAAAAAATAAAAATAAAATCAATAACACCCACTAACAGTCACAGTATTCCAGTACAGGTGTTGGCCACTGTGAACTATTCTCGCATGTGATATTCACTGCAGCCCTTCAGGACATTCCGAAAGTTAGAGTGGAACGGAAAAAGAATTAACATACTGTAAACAGTGAACGACCGAACAACAATCATCATCATCATCATCACCATCATCCAATCCTACATCGCCCCATGAGAAGCGTAGGAGCCCGGGGCTAGGCAAGTTGGTCCTGACATTGAAGATGAGAGTGACCAGCCTCACTCATCCCTGAGTGGCATTATGTGAGCAATATACCCCAACCATCCCTTGGATATAAACCTTCACCTGTTCAATCCGGTTGCAGCGCCGTAATTACTCACTAAACCACCAGGAGCCAAAATTGGTCATATGGTTACCACCCAGCATAGTAAATAGTTTCCTGATGCACAGGAAGCCATTTGGCTTGTCACTCAGCGTAGAGTCACCCGCAGGCAGAAGGAAGAGGAAAGAATGAATGAAAGGAAGACAGAAGAGGATGGAAGGAAAGAAGGATGGAGGAGAGGAAAGGGCAGACACCCGAATGCAGCAATACATCGAGTGAGTGGATGGGGAGCGCCCCCACCTACCACAACCAGAACAACAATACTTTTTATTAAATCAAATGAGGAACCGCAATAAAAGATAACTGACGTGAACAGCTAGAGGCTAAAACAAAGTTTAGTTTTACATGCACGATTACTCTTTCGCATAAAGGTTAAAAAAAGGATTATAAGCCATTACTTAGTGCTACACTTACGGCATTTAGTTCTAGTGCATGAAGACGAACTAAATCGAATCGATCTCCCGGAGTTTAATGAAGTTCTTACAGCATAAATTTAAGAGTGATCTTAAATAGGTGGAAGTGATTATACTCAGATTATGAGAGCTTCTTGACTGAATTAACAGGAAAGTAGGCAATGAATTCATCACAATTCTAAAACAGAATAAGCTACAGGAAAGTCACGTATTTCGTCGAGGAAATAGCATGTAACAATCATGTTATCAGACTGAGATTGTAGAGATTGGGCTAGAGGAAGGGGCAGACAGGGAAAGTGCAAAGATGAAATTCACTTTTTGCTGGGATAGGACATAAGAAGCTAACAGTAAGTTGTATAAAATGGAAAAAAAGATGAGAGTGACTCTCGTCCCGCAATAGACTGTTTTAAGTTGGTGATGAAGATGAAGTTGGTGACTCACTGTATATTCCCTTTTTTTTTCTGTCATTCATTTCGTCCAATAATGTCCTCGTCCGACACCTCTCAAACCTATTCCCTTCGGCTCACCCGTCTTCTCAAACTTTCTCACATTCCCTGACGTTCACTGTCAGTCCGCTGTCTAGCCTGGCTGACAAGTCCGACTTTTTTTTTTTTTTTAGTAGATTCTCTAAGTAATACATGTCAGTGAAGCCTAATTTATTGGTGCATATGTTAAAAAAAAAACAAAAAAAAGCTAAACATCGTATAGCATAAGACTGATAAATTTTTCGTCTCAACTATGCCCTAGATTTACCTGAAATACTTTTTCCTGACTCCTGATAATAGTAAAACTATCCGGGACTGTCGGACATTTTAAAGGTATGTGATTTGAAATAAGTTATCGTGACAAAAATATCTGCTTTTATAAAACTATTCATACATTTGTCAAACGTAGAAGCTCGTCTGGCTGTATTCTGCATTTCAAAATAATGTAAATCAGGAAGTCTGAGTGGTATCAATTGAAAAACCTAGTGGTTCTAAGCCTATGAATAATTACCAACAATTGGGTAATTCTGATGCACTTCTTTTGGATATTAGAAGACTGAGTATTAATGCATTGACATTTATAATTCTAATCACATTTCCTGACAACATCAATGCAGTTTCTTTCGCTGAGGACTGTACGGGTTTCAGTGTTAAGAAATTATGCTTAGTGTGTGTGTGTGTGTGTGTGTGTGTGTGTGTGTGTGTGTGTGTGTGTGTGTGTTCACACTAATAAAATAACTTTAAGTTCTGCATACTCCTGCACCGAAGGCTGAATAGTTCTTGACGCTTGCTTACACGGTACAAGAGGTCTCAGTTCTTCAGTATCATTGTAGTTTGTTCAAGTCTTTGATATGGTTGTAGTAATCATCGACAGTTATTCCTAGCTTATGCCACCTTCATTAAGTAGTTTCACTTCATGAACATATCTGTGTTTGCATTTTCCAATATCTTACGAAAAATTATTGTAGTGCAGCTTGTTTTTGAACAAGTTTGTGTCGTTCTGTTACTGTGTAGTTTGATCCTACCATTTGGTCGGCACCGTTATTAAATATGGAACACACATGGCATCCACGAAGGCATACATGCCTGTTAGACAGGATATAATTCACACCATATGGTTGAGAACTGAGCCAAAGACCGTCATGAATTTATCATAGGTGAGTAGCAATTCTGTCGTTCTCTCCCAAATGAACAATAACGTTTTTACTCTGCAGGAGAACGGGTTGAAACCCGAGAGGAATGGAGTGGAATTGCTACAGAGAGTACTGTTCCATCACTTCAGCTACAACCTTCAACATATTCCATGCCCGTGCTGGCACAGATGATAACCCCGAGGTAAAAGATTCGACATGTAACTCTAAAATTCTTGAAGAGGGTGATGGATTTATGTTGAATGGCGCCATCCTAGCTGAGTTGCTATATTTGAAGGCATCACTGGACAAGGCAAATAGTCTTATGAAAATCTGAGTTAAGTAAAAATTAATGGAAGGCCAAGTTAAGATTAAATGACTAAGAAAAAATCTAGAGATAAAATGCCTGTCTTGTGAAAGGGATAGCTGAACTTAAGATCTTAATGCGAGAACTGGAAGGGTGTACTCTTCGGCGAAGAAAGTATTTCACATGTCCTTGAGCTATATCTAAACCTGCTGAAATTTGGATAAGCTAATCAGAAGTATTTAAACAGTTAAAAGGAGTTGGAATCCCACCTAAATTATTCAGTACCACAGACGTGCATAAATATTACTGACATCAGTTTTACATTGCGCATAACGTCAGTAAAGTATAAGCGGTGAAAGATAAGTAAAAAAAAAAAAGAAGAAGAAAACGTTGACAGGTGACAGGTTAAGGACTTATAGATGATTAGAATCAAAGGCAAGTGAATATAGGAAGGAACAAATTGTATGGTAGAGCTGGGAGAGTAGAAGAGCTATGGAATGGATACATTTTATATCGAACAGTAAAAATTTACAGATGAGAGAGAATTGGAAAGGGAGGAAAGATACAAGTGACATGACAATAAGATGTGTGCGAAATAGAAGGGATATTAGGAGGAAGACGCCCCCCCAAAAAAAAAAATGGATGGACATAATATGTACACGAAGCAAAACATGTTAAAGTGAATCATGAATCATATAAAGAATGAAAGGACATAGGGATAAAGACAGCTTGGAAAGATGTTTGCACTGGGAAATTTGTGAAGGGAAAACATAGTAATGCCTCACTTCTTTCTTATGAAACAAATATTTTGTTATTAACTTTTCCTGAGTACAACTGAAAATTTTTACCAAGAGTAAGAAAGGCCTGTGGGGAGTACAGGGTTAAAATAGTTTCCACAAAGGCCAATTTACTGGTCAGTAATAATGCATGAATTTGATTCACTTTAAGATATAACGCTAACTATACTTCCCACCCCTGTTATCAAAGTCATTAGAAAACTATTGTTACCCATAGATTCGACGATGCAAGATCTGAGTGAATATGTCCCTATGATGTCTCAGCATATCTCCTAATTCCGTGCAATGAACCAATCAAGATAGTGCTGTATTTTTTACTCACGAGTGACACATAGATAATATTATACGTATTAACACAAAGAGAACAGTTTGCAGTCCCTTCAGTACGATTTTTTTATCTTTACTACCATTAAATACTTTCATTCAGCTTCACTAAAAGAAGTATTATCACGGAGACCATGTTAATGATGAGTGTTTGCAGTCTCATTACATTAATTTGTCTGAATGAAAAGAACAAAGATGAGACGATTAAAATAATCTTTAGCAAGGTGTCATCGAACTGAAAGTGTTACTAGAAGATAATATAAAGGCTTCATAGAGGTGAGTGGGAAACCTTAATTAAAATAAAGAGAAGATCTCCTTTATTAATGAATTAAATTATGATAGCTTACTGTACTTATTCTGTTTTGTTGACTGTAGGAAGCTTTACAAAATTAGAGACCGTACTTAGCCTTGCATTAAAGAGATTAACCTGGAGGAGACTGAATGAGTGATACTGTACCAGACAAGATCAAAGGTGCCCGAGTGTTTGTCCTCACACACCATAATCTACCTTCCCTCTTCCCCGTCTAGTCAATATATACAACGCCTCTTCCCAATACACACCACCCACCACACTTCCCCTTCCTTCCGCCACCACCTCTCTCACCATGTATCGCAACTCCTCCGCCCTCCACCACAACACACCCGCAACACCTCTTTCATTTTTCTCCACCACACACCACACTTTCCCCTACCCTCCGCCAGTACACACTATGTTTTACACTTCCACCATCGTCACTACACACAACACCTCCTGCTACACTCCTCATTACCCACCCTCATCACAACATACCACAACTCTGCCACCCTCCGTCACAACACACCACACTTCACCCACCCTTCTCATCACCACACACAATTCCCTCACCACAAACCACACGTCTCCCACCAGGCATCCCATTATCCCAGTCTTCCCCACCACACTACCCCCAAGCCAGTACCTCCCCATCACCCTCCCTCCAGCCAGCCACCACTAAGAACAGCATGTATCGTAAACACATTCACGAATTTTTTACGAGGTGACTCTGTTTCAGGTGCAATATATATGCTAAATAACGTATGTACACAACTGGGCGACGGCGTGTGAGGTTAGGCCATGTGAAGAAGCATATAATGGAATGTATATGGAGCATTTGATTTGCATGCGTTCAATATAAAATGGCTATTGGAGGAGGAAGTACGAGTGTGTATATATATATAGATAGATAGATAGATAGATAGATAGATAAATAGATAGATAGATAGATAAATAGAAAGATAGATAGATAGAGTGATTGATAGATAGATAGATGTAGATATAGATATAACAGAGAGACAGACATACAGACAGACAGACAGACAGACAGACAGACGGACAGACAGACAGAGATATATATATAGCTATAGATACATAGATATATGCATTAATGTCAAGTTCAAGTTTGAGAAGGTGAGAGTGGCTGCCATTGTAGCGTATGCACCGTGTAATGACAGGAGTGAGAGAGAAAGAGCGATAGGTATTGGGATGCGCTGGATGAAACAGTGGGAGAAATGCCCAGGAATTATAAAGTGATCGTAATGAGCGATATGAATGAAAGAGTAGGCACTGGTCCTAAGGATGACATAATGAGTTGTAATGGAGTACCAAGAGAAAATTATAATGGGAAGCGACTGAAGGATATGTGTCAGGAAAGGAGGTTGTGCATTTGTGACACGTATTTCAAACACAAAGATGCACATAAATATACATGGTACAGAGGAAATTCGGATCGATCGTGTTAAGAGGAACCTGACTGATAACATGCTTGTCGGGAGGTTGATGTTGGGAATGGTTGCTGATACAAAGGCCATGAGAGGACGATGCGGAGGTCTGTCAGATCATATGATTGTTGTATGCAAGATCAAGCTGAGAGGAGTGAGGTGGACCAGGAAAGAGAGGAGCAGTCAGGGAGAAAGACTGAAAGTCGAGTAGCTGAGGATCAAAGAAGTGACAGATGAATACAGTACCAAGTAGAAGAGGAGTTAGAATCAGTGAATTGGAATGAAATGGTTCTGGACAGCCTGTGGAATGCATATAGGGATTGCTTAGTTAGAAATGCTAAAACGGTGTGTGGTGGGGCAAGAGTAACAAGAAATAAGTAAGGCAAGGCATGGGAGGATGAAGACGTAAAGAGAGCAATGGAGGAAAAGAGGAAGAAGTGGCTAAAGTGGTTACAGGACAGGGGTTCACTTGAAATAGGAACTGAATATACTGAGAGGAAGAAGTACGTAAAGAGACTAGTGAAGAGGAAAAAGGAGGTAAATGATGACCTAGGAAGAAAAATTAATGCAAACCTCTCTGAAAATAGGAAGTTATTCTGGAAAGAGGTGCAGAAATGTAGGAGTGACAACGGAAAGAAATGTGAAAGTAGTGAAGGATGTAAGTGGTAGATTATTAAACCATGGGAATGAAGTAAGGACCAGATAGAAAGAATATTTTGAAAGCCTGATGAATGAGATAGAGAGAGCAGAGCGACTGTAAACATAATTGGTTTTGGGGGGGGGTTGCAGAGAAGAAATGCAGTGCCAGGAAAAGTGATACTCGCACAGGTGAAAAACGCTACGAAACTGCTGAAAAATGGGAAATCAGTTGGGGTTGATGAGGTGTATGCAGCGATGATTATATGTAGTGGAGCAAGCGGAATGAAATGCTCGTTGGAGATATGTAAGAAGGTATGGATGAGTGAAACTGTGCCAGCAGAGTGGAAACAGGTTATGATTGTACCCCAATACAAAAATAAAGGTGAGCAAAGTGAGTGCAAGAAATATCGTGGCATAAGTTTATTGAGTGTGGTAGGGAAGGTATATGGCAAAATTATTATGGCGAAAGTAAGAGAGATATCAGAAGCCCCAGTGAGTGATGAACAGGGTGGCTTTAGGAGTGGCAGAGGATGTGTGTATCAATTACTTGCAGTAAGGCAGATAATGGAGAAGGCTAGTTAGAAGGACTATAAGGTGTTTATGGCATTCATGGATCTGGAAAAAGCATACAACAAAGTGGACAGAGACCGATTGTGGAAGGTTTTGCGCATGGACGGTGTAGATGGTAATCTGCTAAGCGCCGTCAAGAGTTTTTATGATTGTAGTGAATCATGTGTAAGGTGAATGGGCATCTGAGTGAATGGTTCACGGTCGGTGTGGGCGTGCGACAAGGTTGTGTCATGTCCCCATGGTTGTTCAATATATAAGTGGATGGGGTGATGAGAGACGTAAAAACACGAGTAATGGAGAGAGAGATGGCGTTGGCAATGAGTGGTGATGGATGGAATATCTCAAATTTGTTGCATGCCGATGATGCAGTACTACTTGCAAATACCGGAAAAGAACTTGGTAGACTAGTGCAGACTTCTGTTGATATCTGTGAGCGTCGTGTGTGGAGAGTAAATGTAGAAAAAAGTAAAGTGTTGGTTACTGAGAGAGAAAGTGATCCCCAGAATGATGTTACAGTGAATGGAGAGAGACTGAAATTGGTGAGAGAGTTAAAATACCTGAGTACAGTGATAGAAAAGAGAGGAAAATTTGCAACCGTAGTGGAAAGTAGACACAAAGATGGACAGTAGCTGGTGCTACGAAGGCCTTGATAAAAAACAGAGGTTTGAATGTTGCAGTTGCATGAGCCTTACATGAAGAACTGTTAGTGACAACTTTAACATACAGATCTGAGACTGGTGTGGCATGAAAGTGAAAAGTCAAGAGTGAGAGCAGTGGAGATGGGACTGCTGAGGAATGTATGTGGAGCACAGAGAGTGGATAGGATACGAAATAATGTGATTCGTGAAAGATGTGGAGTGAGGAAGTCTGTGGACACCAGACTCGAAGAGAATGTATTGATATGGAATGGTCATGTGGAGAGAATCGATAACAATAGAGTTGTGAAAAAGGTATATCTGAGCGAATCTGAAGGCGAGGTAGGCCAAGGAGAAGGTGGAGGGATATAGTGGATGAGTGTGTGAGGAAGAGAGGTATGGTTGTCGGTGAGGCTAGGGGACTGACAGGAGAGCGGGCTGGCTGGATGAATGTTGTGAGAAGAAGTTCATGATCAGGGGTTTGGCACCCCTTTTAAACGTGACACAGTCCGGATTGACTATATCAGATACATTTATGTAAAGCTACAAAATGTGGTGAATTTTCTTGGCGTATCAGACAGAGCCAGGATTCCGGAAGTTTGAATGGTGGGTGAATGGAAGAGTGGCCATTGTACTGGGTAAACTTGAGATGTCTGGACGTTGCTACTCCTCACTCTGCCCTAAGGCGGGAAAGGAGGTTCGGATAATGATGGTTATATATACCGGTATGTATAATGATGATGGTGATATATATATATATATATATATATATATATATATATATATATATATATATATATATAACTATATATATATATCTGTATATCTATATCTATCTATCTATATATATATCTACATATTTCTATCTATCTATATATCTATATCTATCTATCTATCTATCTATCTATCTATCTCTCTCTCTCTCTCTCTCTATATATATATATATCTATATATATCTATCTATCTATCTATATATATATATATCTATCTATCTATCTATATATCTATATCTATATCTATCTATCTATCTATCTATCTATCTATGTATCTATCTATCTATGTATGTATGTATCTATCTATCTATATCTATCTATCTATCTATTATCTATCTATATCA
The DNA here is from genome assembly GCF_032717465.1 of Coenobita brevimanus. Taxonomy (NCBI): domain Eukaryota; kingdom Metazoa; phylum Arthropoda; class Malacostraca; order Decapoda; family Coenobitidae; genus Coenobita; species Coenobita brevimanus. Next base: position 14,398,329 of record NC_136996.1, read on the forward strand.
ATCTCTCTCTATCTATCTATATCTATCTATCTATCTATCTATCTATCTATCTATCTATATATATATATATATATATATATTTATATATATATATATCTATATCTATCTATATATCTATATCTATATCTATATAGATAGATAGATAGATAGATAGATCTATATATATATATCTATATATATATCTCTCTATCTCTCTATCTATATCTCTATATACATATATATATCTCTCTATCTCTCTATCTATATCTCTATATACATATATATATCTCTCTATCTCTCTATCTATATCTCTATATACATATATATATCTCTCTATCTATCTATCTATCTATCTATATATCTATCTATCTATCTATCTATCTATCTATCTATAGCTATATATCTATATCTATCTATCTATCTATCTATCTATCTATCTATATATATATATATCATTTCCTGTGGCACCCCACGGGATGCATAGGGCCTCAATGAACTCTCTCCACCAATATTTGTCTCTTCCCATCTCCTTCAGGTCGCAGCAACTCTCCTCTCCTGCTTCTTTTTTCATTGTCCTCAACCAGGTTTCCCTCGGCCTACCTCTACCTCTTCTTCCTCTAGCAATCCACCCTGGCACATCCTGTATTAAACAACCTTCTTTTCTGTATATGTGCCCCAGCCACTTCCAGCGAGACAGTCTCACATATTCATTAACTGGTTCCACTCTCGTAATATCCCTTACTCTTTCATTTGCAACTGTGTCTTGCCACTTTACCCCAAGAATCCTTCTCTGTATTTTATTCTCAAATCCTTATACTTTCTGATCTGTTGCAATTGTACTGTACCATGACTCATGCCCGTAAATTAAAATTGGTCTAACCATGGACTTGTAAATTTTCACTTTAGTATGTACCGAAAGCATATTTTTATTCCAAACAGATTTCAACATTCTAACAGCTCGCCAAACCTGTCTAATCCTCTCCTCAATTTCATTGTTTAATGATCCATTAGATGATACAATCGTTCCCAGATGTTTAAAGTTTTCTACATTCTTCACCACATTATTCCCAATTACACAATCGATTTGGTTCTCCCCGTTCATATTAATAATTTCAGTCTTTCCACAATTTATTACCAATCCCACTTTTTCTCCTTCCTCCACCAGACAATCAAGCACCCTCTGCATCTCGTAAATACTTCCGCAAATCAGTACAATATCATCAGCATAGTCCAAATCCATCAGCTTCTTATTTTCTTTCCAGTTAATTCCTGCACCTGTTCTCCTTACAACCTTTTTCATAACATAATCCATAACCAAAACAAACAACAATGGCGAAAGAACTCCTCCTTGAATCACTCCTGACCTAACTTGAAATGGATCACTCAAAGAACCACCCACCATTACCTTACGAAAAGTACCTTCATGCAGGCTTCTAATAATATTTACAAACTTTTCTGTTATACCATAGAATCTCATAATTTTCAACATAGCTCCACGTGAAACACTATCAAACGCCTTTTCAAGATCCACAAAATACATGTTAAGTGGCATTTGCATCTCATTGGCTTGTTGCATTAGATGCCTTACAATAAAAATCTGATCATTACAACCTCGACCCTTTCTAAATCCCGCTTGTTCTTCTCTTAAAATTTTATCAATTACTGGCTCTATTCTGTTCAACAAGATTTTGGAAAAGACATTTGCAACTACAGGTGTCAAAGTTATCCCCCTCCAATTGCCACACACACTTAAATCTCCCTTTTTTTGGCATTTTTATAATCACTCCATTTTTCCACTCTTCTGGAACTCCACCATTATCCCAAGCCACATTAAAAAGTTTCAAAAGCGCATTCATCAACTCGTCATTTTCCACCTTAAGCATTTCAGGGAATATTCCACCCTCACCTGGAGCCTTAAAATTCTTTAACTCCTTTATAGATTTTGCTACCTCTTCCTAAGTTATATCCCCTGTTTCTATCTGCAAATCTCTCTCGGCTGGCAAAATGTCCTCTTCAGCTGGGATTAGTCTATTTAGAACAGATTCAAAGTGCTCTTTCCATGTTCCTTTGATATCCAAATCTTTAGTCATCAAATTACCATTTCTATCTCGTACAGGTATTTCTTTCCTTCTCTTTTCAGTCCCAGTTAAGTCCTTTATGGCCTGATACGCTGCTCTTGTGCTCTGACCGTCATTTTTACTTAATTTGATTTCTGTCTCTGTCGCCTTTTCATCACATAGTCTCCTCTTATCACGTCTAATGAGTCTTTTTACTTCAGAATGTAAACTCCAGTACTTTGCTCTAAGTACTTCAACTACCTGGTCATCAACATGTTGTTCTTCACTTCTTAACTTAGCCTCTTTCCTTTTCTGAATTACATTCCATGTTTCATCTGACATCCACTTTTTCCTTCTCCCTTTTCCCTTTTTCTTAATAGTAACCCTAGCACTCTCATGCAAAACCTCTTTTACCTCTCTCCACATTTGATTAATATCATTGTCTTCAGATTCCATCAAAGTCTGCAGGACTAGAAACCTGTTTCTACATTCGCACCGAAACTTTTCCCTCGTGCTCTCATCACTTCTCAGCTCATCAAAATCATAATTATTACCTCCTGTACAATTACTATTAACGTTTCTCTTAAGTTTTATTTTAATCTTTGACACAACAAGTTGATGATCACTACCTATATCTGCCCCCCTTCTTACGCAAACA